>NC_139994.1:3273539-3278296 GCF_964263955.1 Coregonus lavaretus
CAAGCAGTGTGTGCCCAGTGGGATAACTTCAAAGAGGCTGTGAACAAAGACAGGGAACAATGTCTGCTAGAAACTAAAAACCATTTAACCTGGTTTTCTTACCGAAACATTCTTCCTTCCCTCACTGCGGATAGTTCTCTGAGATTCTGAGAAAAATCTGAGATGTCAGTTCTAATTCGACCAACTCACAGCGGAGGTCTGAGCTGGGGGGCGGAGGGGGGTGTTTAGTACGTGACTAGACGTCAAAGGAATGGAAGGGGAACAGGCAGAACGTGGATCTAACACATTATCCAGTCAATAATAATTTTAGATTCGACTCCTCATGTCTGCCCACGGTGCCTTCACAGACACAAACAGACAGAGGGAGAGAGACACACACAATTGCGTACGCACGCAAAACACAGAGACAAGTGTTAATACACACACACACACACACACACACACACACACACTACCACACTACTACACTACTACAATTAAATCAGACTAAATAGCTTATCTTGACCCTTGTCTTTCCACCAATAGTTATATTCGACACTCAGCATCCCATGAGTGGCAAGCAACACTGAGCCATGCATGAGAGCACCAGCTGCTCTGGATGACCGTGTGATCTCGCTCTCCGTAGCCGATGTGAGTATGACCTTTAATCAGATTAACATTCACAAGGCCGCGGGGCCAGACGGAATACCAGGACGCTTACTCAGAGCATGCGCTGACCAGATGGTAAGTGTCTTCACTGACATTTTCAACCTGTCCCTGACCCGGTCTGTAATACCAACTTGTTTTAAGCAGACCACCATAGTCCCTGTGCCCAAGAACATCAAGGTAACCTGTCTAAATGACTATCGCCCCGTAGCACGTCTATAGCCATGAAATGCTTTGAAAGGCTGGTCACGGCTCACATCAACACCATCATTCCAGACACCCTGGACCCACTCCAATTAACATACCTCCCCAACAGATCCATAGATAACGCAATCTCTATTTTAAGCCACACTGCCCTCACCCACCTAGACAAACGGAAGACCTATGTAAGAATGCTGTTCATTGTCTACCGCTTAGCATTTAACACCATAGTCCCCCTCCAACCTCATCACCAAGCTCAGGACCCTGGGACTGAACACCTCCCTCTGCAACTGGATCCTGGACTTCCTGACGGCCACCCCCAGGCGGTGATGGTAGGCAACCACACATCCTCCACGCTGACCATCAACACGGTCCCCTCAGGGGTGTATGCGTACGACTCCAACACCGTCATAAAATTTGCTGACGACACGACAGTGGCAGGACTGATCACCGACGACGATGAGGCAGCCTATAAAAGGAGGTCAGAGACCTGGCAATGTGGTGCCAGGACAAAAAACGTCTCCCTCAACGTCAGAAAGACAAAGGAGCTGATCGTGGACTACAGGAAACGGTGGGGCGAGCACACCCCTGGCTGCATCACCGCTTGGTACGGCAACTGCAAGGCACCCGACTGCAAGGCGCTACAGAGGGTGGTAAGTACGACCCAGTACATCACTGGGGCCGAGATCCCGCCATCCAGGACCTCTGTACCAGGCGGTGTCAGAGGAAGGCCCAAAAAAATATTAAAAATGACACCAGCCACCCAAGCCATCGCCACTGTTCTCTCTGCTACCGCACGGCAAGTGGTGCACCAAGTCTGGAACCAACAGGACCCCGAACGGCTTCTATCCCCAAGCCATAAGACTGCTAAACAAGACTGGTAAATAGCTAATCAGATGGCTACCAGCTGCTGCTACTGTCTATTATCTATCCTGTTGCCTAGTCCCCCACCTACAGTACATGTGCATACCCAGCTAGCACATAATGTACTGAGAACCATAAGTTTCTTAGAGCTTGGTGAGAGCGTGGTTGGCCTATGGTTATTTTGCATCCAAACTTCCCACAGCTTTATGGGAATGGTGCAGGATAGTTGTTTGGCTTTGGAACATTCTCAGCACATTAAAATAACGTTATTGTCTTGGTATTTCATGACTTTAACAGAACGTTTCCTAAAAGTTCAAAAATGGTTACATTTCATTTAAATTTTTGGTAACGTTCTAGGAACGTTCTCCAACTGGTTTGACATTGGGAATGTTCTCAAATAGTTCAGAGAACGTTAAGAAACAACGCTCTTTTGTGGGAACTTCAGTACTTCAGCATAACATTTCCTACAGGTTTCCTCATGGTTTTATTTAAAGTTATGTTCTCACAATGTTCCAAGAACGTTAAGAAACAATGTTCTTCTGTGGGAATTTCGGTACTTCAGCATAACATTTCTGATAGGTTTCCTCATGGTTCTATTTAAAGTAATGTTCTCAAATTGTTCCGAGAATGTTAAGAAAACTCCATAGAAACCACAAGAAAACTTTAGTAGCATTCAGAGAACGTTCGAAGAATGTAGCTCAATTGGTAGAGCATGGCGCTTGTAACGCCAGGGTAGTGGGTTCGATCCCCGGGACCACCTATACGTAAAAATGTATGCACACATGACTGTAAGTCGCTTTGGATAAAAGCGTCTGCTAAATGGCATTTTATTATTATTATAATTAATGCCTAAGCAAATTAATTTCCATGTGTCCTATCTGTGCTTGGAGTTCAAAACAGTTAACCCGAACAAAGCTAGCAGTGTTATTAAAAGTATTTTTGAAAGATGTTCTCAGAACGTTATTTAATTACCTACAAATAACCTATAATTTCCATTCTCAGAACATTAATAAAACATCCCAGGAAAACTTTCAGGGAACCATAGTAAAACGTTCTCAGAACCTCTGTGCAACCGAAAAAATTTTGTTACCAGAAAAGGCTAAATGTTCACTTCCATTCTCAAAACGTTTAAAAAAACATATGGCTTCGCTCCCAGAACCAATGGGAAAACAAAAACGTACATTCCCACAACCTCCAAGCAACCAAATGTGCCAGCTTGGTAGCTACCTCAATTACCTTGTACCCCTGACTCGGTACTGGTACTCCCTGTATATAGCCATATTATTTTTTTTACTTGGCATTGTTATTAGTTATTCACTGTGTGTTTATTCCTCGTATCACTATTTCTATTTGTTTTTACTCTGCATTTCACTGTTAGTCTAAACTTGTTGTTTACGAAGCACGTGACAAATACATTTGATTTTATTAGATTTAAGTGTGTGACATTTGAAAGCCCGCCACTAGTGATCTACTGAAAAAATACTATAGTATACTATGGTATAAATAGCATTCAATGTAGTGTTTTTTTTTTTAAATAACTTTACTGTAGTACCAACGGTAGTGTTTTTGCGGACAAAAGGAAAAATCCACCCAAAACCACTAATTTCTATCATTTACAGTGTTAAATAATAATATGCAAATTAAAAACTGTAGTATTTACTATAGTTAAAAAAGTGTCGTGTTTTTGCGGACATTTCTGTAGTATTTACTACAGCGTTTTTTTTTGCGGATAATACTGTAGCATTTACTATAGTATTCTACAGTATACTACAACATTCTATAGTAAGTAGGGTAAACTACAGTGTGTAGTATAGAATTTCACAGTATACTACAGATTAATGCAGAATTCTACAGTAAGTACTGTAGTATTCTATAGTAAACTGTAGTATTTTTTCATGTGGGCTAAGCTAGTGACCTACTGAACCCTGCTCTAGTGTTCATTGTAATGGGACAGAAAGGTAACGTAACCCTGCACTAGTGCTCATTGTAATGGGACAGAAAGGTAATGTTACCTTTCACTAGTGCTCAATGTAATGGGACAGAAAGGTAATGTTACCTTTCACTAGTGCTCATTGTAATGGGACAGAAAGGTAATGTTACCTTTCACTAGTGGTCATTGTAATGGGACAGAAAGGTAATGTTACCTTTCACTAGTGCTCATTGTAATGGGACAGAAAGGTAATGTAACTCTTAACTAGTGCTCATTGTAATGGGACAGAAAGGTAATGTAACTCTTAACTAGTGCTCATTGTAATGGGACAGAAAGGTAATGTTACCTTTCACTAGTGGTCATTGTAATGGGACAGAAAGGTAATGTAACTCTGCACTAGTGCTCATTGTAATGGGACAGAAAGGTAATGTAACTCTGCGCTAGTGCTCATTGTAATGGGACAGAAAGGTAATGTAACTCTTCCCTTCCAATTTGATATTCAAAAGATAAAAGACAGAAGAGAAAGACATTAAAGAAAGAAGAGGGAAGGTGAGAGAATTGAAGAGCGCAAACAAGTGAGTGAGAAAGACAAAGAATAGAAATGAGTGCTAGTGCACATAAAGGAGGAGGGGAGGGAGGGAGGGAGGGAGGGAGGGAGGGAGGGATGAAAGAGAAGGTGAGTTCATTACAGTGTGTTTTAGAGAGCCGACAGGGAGAAAGAGAGAGAGAGAGAGAGAGAGAGAGAGAGAGAGAGAGAGAGAGAGAGAGAGAGAGAGAGAGAGAGAGAGAGAGAGAGAGAGAGAGAGAGAGAGAGCAGTGGAGAGAGAAAGAGGATCTCACACTGAGACAGACAGACACACCACTGAGGCCTGCTGAGGTAAACTCTAATAAAGATCAGAGAGAGAGAAGAGGAGGGGGGGGCAGAGAGAGCGAAGCGGGGGGACAGAGAGATAGATAGGGGGGCAGAGAGAGCGATAACAAGACAGAAGGAGAGAGACAGAGAGAGAGAAACTGAATACAGAGTGAGGATGAGAGCGAGGATGAGGGGAGAGAGAGAGGATGAGGGAGAGAGAGAGAGAGAGAGAGAGAGAGAGAGAGAGAGAGAGAGAGAGAGAGA
>NC_139994.1:3278496-3283496 GCF_964263955.1 Coregonus lavaretus
ACAACTATGACAAAGTGAAAAACAAAAATGGAGTACAGCTCCTGAAGCTCTGTCGAACACTGGGTCTGTACATAGTCAATGGTAGGTTAAGAGGGGACTCTTTTGGTAGGTACACCTACAGCTCATCCCTTGGCAGCAGTACTGTAGACTACTTCATCACAGACCTTAACCCAGAGTCTCTCAGAGCCTTCACAGTCAGCCCACTAACACCTCTCTCTGACCACAGTAAAATCACAGTGTATCTGAAAAGAGCAGAACCCAACCATGAAGCATCACGGCCCAATAAATTACATGGTACTAAACAGACCTATAGATGGAGTGCAAACAGTACAGAAATCTACCAAAAAGCAATTAGTAGCCAAAAAATACAATCTCTCCTGGACAACTTTTTAGCATTAACATTCTCCTACACCAATGAAGGTATAAATTTGGCCGTTTGGAACATAAACTTTATATTTGACAAATTAGCCTCCTTGGCTAATCTTAAGAAACATAAGAGCAAACCAAAAATAATAGATCATGAAAAATGGTTTGATAATGATTGCAAAAATCTAAGAAAGTCATTGAGAAATATATCTAATCATAAACACAGAGACCCAGACAACAAAAATATACGTCTTCAATATCGGGAAACACTGAAGCAATACAAACACACCCTAAGAACAAAAAAGTAACAGCACATTAGAAATCAGGGATGTGATTGAGGAATTGGCTATCCAAAATGGGGATATGTGGAGAAATCACTTTGCAAACCTCTACAGCAATATAACAAAGAGCCCAGAACAACAAGATATACAAGAAAATTGCAAATCCTTGAATCAGCAGTCAAAGACTATCAGAATCCTGTGGGATACCCCAATTACAGAACAAGAATTATTGGAAAAACTTTGCACTCTCCAACCCAAAAAGGCCTGTGGTGCTGATGGTATTTTAAATGAAATGATCAAATATACAGACCACAAATTCAAATTGGCTATACTCAAACTTTTCAACATTATCCTAACTTCAGGTATTTTCCCCGATATTTGGAACCAAGGATTGATCACACCAATTTATATAAATGGAGACAAATTTGACCCAAATAATTACAGAGGAATTTGCGTTAACAGCAACTTGGGGAAAATTCTCTGCAGTATCATAAACAGCAGACTACATCATTTCCTTGATGAACACAACGTCCTAAGCAGAAGCCAGATTGGATTTGTAAAATATTATCGTACAACAGACCACATTTACACCCTCCAGACTCTAATTGACAAACAAGTAAATCAAAACAAAAGCAAAATCTACTCGTGTTTTGTAGACTTCAAGAAAGCATTTGATTCAATTTGGCACTTAAGGTCTTTTTTACAAACTAATAGAAAGTGGTATTGGAGGGAAAACATATGATGTTATTAAATCAATGTACACTAAAAACAAATGTGCGATTAAAATCGGCAACAAGCAAACAGACTTCTTCTCTCAGGGACGTGGAGTGAAACAGGGCTGCCCAATAAGTCCAACACTATTTAACATCTACATTAACGAATTGGCAAAAACATTAGAAGAATCAGCAGCACCTGGTCTCACCCTACACAACACTGAAATCAAGTGTCTGCTGTACGCAGATGACCTGGTGCTACTGTCTCCCACTAGGAGGGTTACAGCAGCATCTAGATCATCTGCACAGATTCTGTCATACCTGGGCCCTGACCATTAATCTAAAAAAATAAAAACTGAGAAAAACACTGACTAGGTACAGACTCAGTGAGCACAGTCTGGCTATAGAGACCGGTCATCACAGGCAAACCTGGTTGCCCAGAGAGGACAGGCTGTGCTCACTCTGTCCCCGGGGAGAGGTAGAGACAGAGCTGCATTTCCTATTACACTGTGACAAATACTCAGACCTAAGAGAATCTTTCTTTCCCAAAATTATCATTCAGTACAAAGAATTTGAAACTATAAAAGAGGAAGAAAATATCTAATATTTATTGGGTGAAAAGCCAAATGTGCAATTTTGGCAGCCAAATATGTGTCCTCCTGCCACAACCTAAGGGACAGCCAGTGAAAAGTGTAATGTTATGTCAATAATATTTCCTGCTTTGTTTGGCTTTCATAGCATGTATGTGTCTTCTCAGTCATGTTGAGATTGGTCGACTACTATTGCTTTAATGTATTGTTATTCTCATTAATATTGTTGTTGTAGTTGCTATTAATGGTAATCCCATTTCCACTACTACTATTATTATTGCTGTTGGTCCCACCATTTTTGTTATATGTATACTTTAACAATGTAAGTAATTTTACTTGCCATGTCAATAAAGTCTATTGAATTGAATTGAGAGAGAGAGAGAGAGAGACAGCCCATAGAGCGAGAGAGGGAAAGACAGCCCATAGAGAGAGGGAGAGAGAGAGAGAGAGAGAGAGAGAGAGGAGAGAGAGAGAGAGAGAGAGAGAGAGGGAAAGACAGCCCATAGAGAGAGAGAGAGAGAGAGGAAAGACAGACCATAGAGAGGAGAGAGAGAGAGGGAGAGAGAGAGAGAGAGAGAGAGAGAGAGAGAGAGAGCCCATAGAGAGAGAGAGAGAGAGAGAGAGAGAGAGAGAGAGAGAGAGAGAGAGAGAGAGAGAGAGAGAGAAGAAAAAACAGCCCATAGAGAGAGAGAGAGAGAGAGAGAGAGAGAGAGAGAGGAGAGAGAGAGAGAGAGAGAGAGAGAGAGAGACAGTAAGTGGCTGTAAGTGTGATCATAGTTTAACATGCAGCTCCACTTCATTAGGGTCCCTTCTGAGAGATCAGGAATGCGTCCTAAATAGCACCCTATTCCCTATGTCGTGCACTACTTTTGACCAGGGCCCATAGGGCTCTCATAGGGCTCTGGTCAGAAGTAGTGCACTACATAGGGAATAGGGTGCCATTTGGGATTCACACTAGAGCGGAAACACACCCAGGTCATGATTGGCAGCTGTTTGCAGATGGAGGGTTTCATTGGTGGTCCTCTGTAGCTCAGCTGGTAGAGCACGGCGCTTGTAACGCCAAGGTAGTGGGTTCGATCCCCGGGAACACCCATACACAAAAAATAAAATAAAAAATGTATGCACGCATGACTGTAAGTCGCTTTGGATAAAAGCGTCTGCTAAATGGCATATTATTATTATTATATTATTGGTCTAATTGGAGATCAAGCCAATTGTGTGGGCCCGTCTGGCACCTCCATTACAGCAGTTATTCAGTCAGTCAAGCATAGTCATTACAGCTTAGGCCTACTCAGCTTGATGGGGAGTCACTTGTTCATCCTCACTCATTCATCCTCTGTCATTCATTCACTGACGCACTGACTTAGCTATTCAACCTTTCACCACCTCATTCATTGACTTAGCTGCTCACCCATTCATCACTTCATTCACTTACTCACTGACTTAGCTGCTCACCAATTCACCACTTAATTTGCTGACTCACTGACTTAGCTACTCATCCATCACCACTTCATTTACTGACTTAGCTACTCACCCATTCACCACTTCATTTACTGACTTAGCTGCTCACCCATTCACCACTTCATTCACTTACTTACTGACTCAGCTGCTCACCCATTCACCACTTCATTCAAGACTCACTGACTCAGCTGCTCACCCATTCACCACTTCATTCACTGACTCACTTGCTCACCCATTCACCACTTCATTCACTTACTCGCTGACTTAGCCGCTCACCCATTCACCACTTCATTCACTTCATTCACTGACTTAGCTGCTCACCCATTCACCACTTCATTCACGTACTCACTGACTTAGCTGCTCACCCATTCACCACTTCATTCACTTACTCACTGACTTAGCTGCTCACCCATTCACCACTTCATTCACTTACTCACTGACTTAGCTGCTCACCCCATTCACCACTTCATTCACTTACTCGTCCACATAGCCACATACAGTATATGCTTCCCCATATAAAAAAATATACATTCCTATCCCCTCATTCATAAAGCTCTGAGTTCATACTTGAATGTAATACTCTATACCCCAAGGCTAAATCCTTCTGGACTATCTGAATATATTCAAAGCACCAGAGTTAAGGCACAAATCTGAATCTGTCATTCCCAATAGTGAATCCAGGATACTAGTGTTGCTATTGTTAGGGACAATACCCCTAGAAAAACATGCATATTTCCTTAGCCAGCCAGACTGCCCACAAATATACAGCTGAAGCTGACTATGTTGTGAAAAAAAGCTTTACAGAGCAGAGCAGAGACTTGGCCAATCACATTACAGATAGACCCGACATCCCAGGCCCTTTAGTTAGCTAGACCTGATGCTTACCTCTTGTATAGATGGAGGCGGGGCTAAAAGTGTATATCATGTATAGATGGAGGCGGGGCTAAAAGTGTATCTCCTGTATAGATGGAGGCGGGGGCTAAAGTGTATATCCTGTATAGATGGAGGCGGGGCTAAAGGTATATCTCCTGTATAGATGGAGGTGGGGCTAAAAGTGTATCTCCTGTATAGATGGAGGCGGGGCTAAACGTGTATATCCTGTATAGATGGAGGCGGGGCTAAAAGTGTATCTCCTGTATAGATGAGGCGGGGCTAAAAGTGTATATCCTGTATAAATTGAGGCGGGGCTAAAACGGTATCTGTTGTATAGATGTAGGCGGGGCTAAAAGTGTATCTCCTGTATAGATGGAGGCGGGGCTAAAAGTGTATCTCCTGTATAGATGGAGGCGGGGCTAAAAGTGTATCTCCTGTATAGATGAGGCGGGGCTAAAAGTGTATCTCCTGTATAGATGGAGGCGGGGCTAAAAGTGTATCTCCTGTATAGATGGAGGCGGGGCTAAAAGTGTATCTCCTGTATAGATGAGGCGGGCTAAAAGTGTATATCCTGTATAGATGGAGGCGGGGCTGAAAGTGTATCTCCTGTATAGATGGAGGCGGGGCTAAAAGTGTATCTCCTGTATAGATGGAGGCGGGCTAAAGTGTATATCCTGTATAGATGGAGGCGGGGCTAAAAGTGTATCTCCTGTATA
>NC_139994.1:3288496-3318550 GCF_964263955.1 Coregonus lavaretus
CTCCACGGGGGATTGCTATGGCGCTGATAAATAAACACCTTACTTTGCCACGGTAATGCCAAATTAACCCTGTTTACACCCACAGGCTTCACACACACCTGCAGACACACAGACTGCGTCCCAAATGACACCCTAGTCCCTTTATAGTGCACTGCTGTAGACCAGGGCCCCGTAGTAACAAACACATTATCATAGAAAGAGGCTACAGTGCCTTCCAAAAGTATTCACCCCCCCTTGGCGTTTTTCCTATTTTGTTGCATTACAACCTGTAATTTAAATGGATTTTTATTTGGATTTCATGTAATGGACATGCACAAAATAGTCCAAATTGGTGCAGTGAAATGAAAAAAATGAAAAAAAGAACTTGTTTCAAAAAATTCGACACAATAAATAACGGAAAAGTGGTGCGTGCATATGTATTCACCCCCTTTGCTATGAAGCCCCTAAATAAGATCTGGTGCAACCAATTACCTTCAGAAGTCACATAATTAATTAAATAAAGTCCACCTGTGTGCAATCTAAGTGTCACATGATCTGTCACATGATCTCAGTTCTGAAAGGCCCCAGAGTCTGCAACACCACTAATCAAGGGGCACCACCAAGCAAGCGGCACCATGAAGACCAAGGAGCTCTCCAAACAGGTCAGGGACAAAGTTGTGGAGAAGTACAGATCAGGGTTGGGTTATAAAAAAATATCTAAAACTTTTAACATCCCACTGAGCACCATTAAATCCATCATTAAAAAATTTAAAGAATATGGCACCACAACAAACCTGCCAAGAGAGGGATGCCCACCAAAACTCACGGACCAGGCAAGGAGGGCATTAATCAGAGGCAACAAAGAGACCAAAGATAACCCTGAAGGAGCTGCAAAGCTCCACAGCGGAGATTGGAGTATCTGTCCATAGGACCTCTTTAAGCCGTACATTCCACAGAGCTGGGCTTTACGGAAGAGTGGCCAGAAAAAAGCCATTGCTTAAAGAAAAAAATAAGCAAACACGTATTCGCCAAAAGGCATGTGGGAGACTCCCCAAACATATGGAAGAAGGTACTCTGGTCAGATGACTAAAATTGAACTTTTTGGCCATCAAGGAAAACGCTATGTCTGGCGCAAACCCAACACCTCTCATCACCCCGAGAACACCATCCCCACAGTGAAGCATGGTGGTGGAAGCATCATGCTGTGGGGATGTTTTTCATCGGCAGGGACTGGGAAACTGGTCAGAATTGAAGGATGGCGCTAAATACAGGGAAATTGTTGAGGGAAACTTGTTTCAGTCTTCCAGAGATTTGAGACTGGGACGGAGGTTCACCTTCCAGCAGGACAATGACCCTAAGCATACTGCTAAAACAACACTTGAGTGGTTTAAGGGGAAACATTTAAATGTCTTGGAATGGCCTAGTCAAAGCCCAGACCTCAATCCAATTGAGAATCTGTGGTATGACTTAAAGATTGCTGTACACCAGCGGAACCCATCCAACTTGAAGGAGCTGGAGCAGTTTTGCCTTGAAGAATGGGCAAAAATCCCAGTGGCTATATGTGCCAAGCTTATAGAGTCCTACCCCAAGAGACTTGCAGCTGTAATTGCGCAAAAGGTGGCTCTACAAAGTATTTTAATTTTTTAATTTTGGGGGGGGGGGGGTGAATAGTTATGCAAGCTCAAGTTTTCGGTTTTATTTTTTGTTTGTTTCACAATAAAAAATATTTTGCATCTTCAAAGTGGTAGGCATGTTGTGTAAATCAAATGATACAACCCCCCCCCAAAAAAAAATCAATTTTAATTCCAGGTTGTAAGGCAACAAAATAGGAAAAATGCCAAGGGGGGTGAATACTTTCACAAGCCACTGTAGGAGGACCCTTGTGATTTGATGCTAACTTAACACAATGAATCTGCAAAAAAATATCTGCAAGACACAATATCCATGGTGCTTAACACAGCATTACAGACAGACATTCACTAGTGTCCAAACAGACATATACAATCCAATGAATCTGCAAAAAAATCTGCAGACATAATGCTGAGAAAAGCACTTTTTATATCGAGACAATGCTATGGGTATCTGCCAAAACCGGAGAACCGGATACAATCCAGAGAGGGCTCGGTCAGAATACAAGTACACTGTAAACCCTAATAAGTTCACATAACTCAAAAAATATTTTGTAACAGATTACACAAAAATATTTTAGTGATGTTTTTAAATGTTTTAAGTTTACATAAAATACAATTTATATTTACAGTTGCCTTAAATTATCTCAATGTTATATTATAAATATTGATATTCCTCAACTTATAATTATGGATTAATTCACTTAAAATTTTCAATATTTTTCAACTCATATAATGTGGGAAATACACTCAAAATTTTCAATATTTTTCAACTCATATAATGTGGGAAATACACTCAAAATATTAAATATTCTTCAACTCATATAATGTGTGAAATACACTCAAAATTTTCAATATTCTTCAACTCATAATGTGGGACATGCAATCAAAATTAATTCTAAACTGAAATACTGATGTCGGTCCATTACACAATTATAATCAGCGAATAATGTTAGAAAACATGAAAGTGACACCACAGTGACAATTTAACTTTTTTTTTATTCAACACAATGTGCTTTTAAAAAGGCACGAATCAAAAGGAGCTCAGTCAAAACAAAGTGCTTGTCATAAATTAAAACAAAAAAGGAAATGACTCCATAAAAACAAAATGTGTTTTAAAGTACATTAAGTGTTAATAGTTCCATATTCTGATAGTGGTCATTGCTACAGAGGGTAGATTCAGTATTTTCGGTCTCCATATCACATTATTCAGTAAACATTATGATAAAAACTCACAAAGGCTTCATGTTAAAATTCAATAAGATTCTAATTATAATCCATCCTCAACAGCAATAACAACTATTAGAATGTGGAGCCATTTAAAACGTTTTGGCACTTACTGTACCTTGAAGGCTGCAACTAACTTTTTTTAAATAAAACATTCAAATAAAAGTACTGGTTTCTACTGTGCCGTACTTCAACTGGCAACATCAAGGTAAGCATTAGGTCACACAACATTAAACATGTATAGTGCATGAATTCAACAGTCGTTTCCCACAACTACAGTGCAAAAACTTGGGCTTGGCAATACGTCAATGTTGTGATATTTATCTATTAACAATCAATGTATTAAATCTGAGGTAGTAGAGGCAAACAGTGTAACATATTAAACATGAGGTAGAAGAGGCAAATTATTACATTTGTAAAGAGGGGAAAAAAACAAAAAACATCCTCAATACTCAGCTCAACAAATAGTCCATTCTGAGTGATTCACTCATTGAACAAATCATTCTTCAGTGTCAGTAGACGCCCTTTCAGTGGTTTGTTGTCCTCAAGACACATCACAACTTTTTGGATAAATGTGAATGTAAGCTCGAGATTCTTTGGGTACTGTAGGTCTAGTGCATAGACATACCCAAAGAGCAGGATAAATGAGTCAGCCAGGTTTGTGGGACCACTCACAAGTATTTCATCTTCCACGACAATACAGATGCTCTCAGGGCTGAAGAGGGCCGCATCAGTAGTATCATCAGTGACAACTGTCAGGAGAGCCACCGGAGTGTCAGTGAGGTCTGGACCATCTGCTGACTATAAAACACAAATAATACAAAAATGAGTTCAGCCCCTCAAGGATACAAATCATGCTAATGATGTCTAGACATTACAGTCACTTTGCACTTAGACTGCAGCTAAGCTACATGTTTAAACTATTTTCTTTACACATGCTTATTATTTTATGTTAGTTTCACACCTACCTGTAAGCATACTTTTTGTTTAGTGGAATTCTTTATACTTACCTTTTCATTTATGTAATTTCTACATGTCAGTTTGCAGAATAACAACTCAAGGAAACTTCATAAACAGGTCCTGGGGGCTATTCCAGAAAGGAGGTTCAACAAACTGAGCCTAACCCTGAACTCAGAGTTGACTTACCCTGTGAAGTGAAACTGAGTTTTCAGTTACAGAACAGCTGATCTGAGTTAGGTAAGTTGACTCAGAGTACGTTAACTCGGAGTTGAGCTTGTGCCTGACGACTAGTAAAAAGCCATCATCAATGGAGCTCCGATACGGTTATTCACCATGGCAACGGGAGAAAACAGGAAGCAGACATTTTCTGGCTGCGGCTGTTATATAAATCACTGACAGAGTTTCAGATGCAGTCGTCTTTTCATTTTGAAATTATCACTTTATTTTATATTAGCCTTTAAGGAAGTGGTTGAATGTTGTTCAATGTTTTATTTTATTTAAATCGGCTGAAAATGAAATATAAAAACATTTTATCTCATACTCAATGCGGTGACAAACTAGAAACACGGACTTTGAAATTACGTTGTTGGAAAAAATACAATTGGCTATACTGATGGTTTTCACATAACCTGCTTTCTGGAATGCCCCTCTGGTTCTCCTAGAGTTCTTTGAGTGATGTCATGTTTAAGCTGACTGAATAGCTAAGCAAAGGGATTGATAGTGAGGCCAGTACACTTACATTACAGGTCCTGAAAAACTTGGAGGCATCTTCACGCAGGTACACAGGAAGTGCACGAAGGACGAGGGCCCGTCTCATATTTACATCACGTTGTTCCTACATGGACAAAAAATATCCATTACAATAATAATTACACAAATATCAAAAACATTCATTGTACACTAATTATAGTAAAAATGAAAATGTTAAAAGATAAGCAAGTTAGTTATTAACAAGCAAAGCATCAAAGTTGTGTGCTTATAGATCTGCTATTTCTGTTGTTGTTCTTTGTATTTAACAAAGTATTAATAAAGGGTTCAAGTGATCAACTGTTGACCCCACAGTTGAGATAAAAACATTTAGAGAAATAGCAAAAGAATGACTGTGGAAACACATAAAATAAAACCAATTATTAGTGTAACCCTCTCACCAGGCTCGAATTTGACTCTCACGATATTACCTTATTTAGAATATCTGAACAGCATGGGATATTAGGTGAGAAGGACATCTCCAATAAGAATCCCTATTGTAAACTTGCTAGGGTGAATGACAAATAGGGTATTAACTTCAGATAGAATGATTATAGACTTGGTTATTGTTATAAGGATATGCTTTCCCATGCATTAAATGAAACTGAAACAGTAAATGACTCCACCAATACAACAGACATAAGGTTCAAGATCTATATTAATCAAATGTTCAATGTATCACATCAAAAGAAATACAAATTATAAACCCCAATGACTATTCCACAACCCCATGTCCAAATTATTTGCAAGCTTGCTTAAACCCTGGGCGCGCGTTGGAGCTCATAAAAAAAATGACGACATACATAAAGTCCCGAAGTCCACCCCACATTTGTAGTTACTCACTACTTGTAGATAATGCCTCAGCAAAATATAGTAGTTCCGTGCAGGTGTCCTCACAAGATCCACCGCGAACACAGCTATCAATGCAGCCAGTACTCGGTAGCAGCAACAGACATCCGTTGGAAACCCGAACTGATCGTCACAAGCAATTCTCTCCAAGTCTTGCACGATGCTAGGCTAACCTCTAGGATGTCGAATGTCTCCACAATGCGACGGCAGCTTCAGTCTCCACTTGGTCTTTCTTAACTAAATAATAAACACTCTCTTATAGAAATAAAATCAGGATTTCCCTTAAAAAAACTCTGTAGGTATGGTTTTGTTCTCTTTATCGTTTCCTTTGGTCGTTTTTCCTTCACCAACCCCACTAACGTCTCTCCTCTCCCTTCTTTCAACTTTTCCCTCCCTTTTCTTTCCCGGCAACCAGTCCACTCTCCCATTGGCCACAACTTAACAAGTTAGCTCATTGGTCAAAACTTTAACGAGATACGTGGGAAATTTAAACTTAAAAGTAAACCAACCTATTCACTTGTACATTTTTTAAAAACATTGCTTCAAAAGAAATGCATTAATGACATTACAAATCAGGAGCTATTCGATCACCTTTTAAATCTAATACCAATGAATTATAACAAATACACTCTATACTTGGTTTTAGCAATGTATTACATTAGTAACACTATTTCATAATACATCCTACCTGAACTGTTAAAAGGATTTCGAGATGATCTCACAACCACACACTTGAGCCTAGGAAGAAATACAAACACAGGCCTGGTTAGCATCATGATAACACACTCACATTATGTTGTTTAGCATTGTTCGTTTCACGCTAGCACACACGTACACACAGCTCGATAACGTAAAATATTTACTGTGTAAGGCAGACACTTATTGAAATAAGTATAATCACAGTACGCACTTGCATTACCAGCGAACAGCGAAAACTCATGGACCTTCCTCCACCGTCAATGTCCCGGGCAAACATGCATTATGGGAAATGTAGTTCATCCAGGAAACCTGCTGATAACGTTACACGTTGTAAGATGAAGTAACGTAACGTATTTATCACATATTTAACAACTTCTAAAGTTACAATTACTTGGATTTTTACACTATTTACAACAAATATTCACTGTGCACATTATACAAATGTATTCCCAGTTCCACATTTAAGACTATCGAAATTCAATTGAAAAAAAACAACAACAAAAACAGAGTTACTTACCAAATCAGAGGTGATGATAAGATGGCGCTTAAGAAAACGAGGGCAATAAGACTAATGATAAAAACGGAGGTGGTGGTGGTTTCAAGCGGGCAGCATAAAAGTGCGCATTGCAAACAAATTAAAACAAATTAAACTGTGTTCCACATCCACACGGGCGGCCCAAACATCCCCGCATCTCGGCATATTCAAGATGGCTGACTCAGCTTTCCTGAGGGAGAGATGACCCACCCACCAGAACGTCATGACGTCGATAACGTCATGACACTACCTAAACTTTTTGAGCGTTCCACACAAATTACCTATAAAATATTGAGCCCTCTTCAATTAAAGTGGCATAAATCTCAACAGAGCTCAACACTTTATAGTTTGGTCAACTGCATAACGACATTTGACTGTTATGACCTTATTACTTATGAGCTAGTACAACTGTTTGGGAATACAGTGTAGAACACAGTGGAATATGTATGCACCAATACGTCCTACACAGAGATACATGAGAAGATGTGGATGGGGCTTACACATCTATAAACAGGGCCTGAGGATGCAAGCCTGATCTAATCTGAAGTAAAGACAGAGAAGAAAACAGGTAGTGGATAGCCCTCTCCAAACATACACTGTCTGCAACACATCTACTCACACCCTCTGCTACTTATCCAGACACATACTGTCACAAATCAGCACACCAAATCGTGTATCATAACCCTCTCTATCACAAAGTATCTCTCTCCCTCCCTCTCCTCTCCCTCTCCTCCTCCTCTCCTCTCCTCTCCTCTCCACTCCTCTCCTCTCCTCTCTCTCTCTCTCTCTATTCAATTCAATTCAATGGGATTTATTGGCATAGGAAACATATGTTTACATTGCGAAAGCAAGTGAAATAGATCACGAACAAAAGTGAAATAAACAATCTCTTGCTCTCTCTCTCTCTCTCTTTCAAATGTACTGTAAACACACAGAGACACACACACTAGGCCTAAATACACACAAACAAACAATAGTAGGCCATTGTGATTGATTCAATAACAAGCTGTACCAATTTTTTTTACATTCAGAACAGATACTGGAAGTCATGATTCTCAAGCCTGTTGTTTTACACGCGTTTCAGCACAATGGACATTGACGCGTCATTTACGGGCGTTTCAGGACAATGGACTGCAACGCGGGCTGAACGGCTAGCGCAGGGCTATTCAACCGTCATGCAGGCTGCGGCCGCAACACAGACCTTCCGACAGGGACTGATTGATTCAGACCTGGGACACCAGGTGAGAGAACTCTCAGGCCAATCAATGACGTTAACTACCTGGGTTGAAAACCAGCAGTACGTCGTCCCTCGAGGGCGGGAATTCAATAGTAACGAACGGATGAAATCATAATTAGACTACAATGCAGCCAGTGCTACCGGTGTATCATAAACGATTCAAACAGTTTAATGTGATAGCCACAATCAACCACCAGCATATGAAGCCCACAGGGGATACATACAAGTCATCGTGGGCCTATCACAGTGGAGAGAAAAACACAACTTTAAGAGGTCAGTGAATGTTTTGCTGCTGAAGATCAAAAACAATGAGAAAAGGTAATGCCAAGAACTGGTCTCAGTGGTCACAGCAATACATTAGCCCCTCTGAAAGTCAAACACCTAGGGAAACCAGAGCCACACGTATCCACGGCTATGGGGGGACACAACAGATAAACACAGCGAGCATTTCATTTTATGTTGAAGCGGTGGTGTCTGTTGTCACAGCAATTCAATAGCCCCCTTTGACAGTCCATCGGTGCCATAACAAGCTAATACAGCACACAGGCATTTCATCATGTTGAGGAAGGTTGAAACGATGATAATGAAAGGAAGATAGATAGGGGAACATAACATTTTGGACCATTGCAGCACTATGACGAGAGAGAACAGTGATGTCCAAACTTACCGCTGCACTCTTCACCTGCTGGCTCTGTATGACAGTTGGCGAGGAATATGATCTCAAAAAGAGGCTTGATTGGTGTATATCCAGCCTGCGTGCTGAGGCTTTTGCGTGTCAAAGTGTGTTTGCTTTTTTTGAAGGTGTGTGTTTGCGTGTGTGAGGATCAAAAGGGTAAGGATGTGTATGCGCGTGCACGCGCTAGCGAGCGGCCACCACAACCGATAAACGGTAGTTTAAATATTCAATCTGCCCTAAAATCTAAACGAGTAGGCTACTGGGGGGCTATTGATAAACAAAAAACTACCGTTTTGCCATAAAGTCCATATTGCTTGGTTTTAAATCATTGACAACACCTCGATTCGAATGCAAAAATGGATCACCAGTCCATCAAAGTTAAAAAACGCAAACATACAACCATTACCAACCTTATAAGATAAGATAAGATAACTGTAGCCTATAGCTTGCTATAGGAATCATACTCACAAATAGACGCCCGTTCAATTGCCATGTTTCCATCGAATACGACTCGTAGGGAGAAAATAAACAGCAAATGTAGACAGCAATCTGTTCAAAAGTGTGCTTTGTGCAAACAAATGTTCCCCAAACCCTAAAACCAAGACTGCAACACGTCTATTCTGTGACCCAAATTAGAAAAACTCGTTGTATTTCTGACGGGTGTAAAACGTTGACTCGGAACGCGCGATAGCCTACACACAGAGACAGAGACACACACACACACGAGCGACGTTGCACTGTGCACCTCCCTGCTCTCTCCTTCCCTTCTCTTCCTTCTTTTTTTTTTGCTCTCAACAATGTCCCTCACTCACTCCTGACGTCACTGGGCGAGACGCAACGTTAACTCTTCCTGCCTTATCTGCAGTGGAGCAGTGTACCCCAACAGCCCACTACACGAGGATGGGCCCCCTGTAGTCACTGGAAATAGTGCTGGTGGGAGAAATTAGAGCCCTCATTGGCTGACAGAAAGACAGATGGGGTTCACACATCCTAGATAAATAGTGCAGACCTCCCCACTATGCCGAGTTCATGGCTAACAGCAACTGGCCAATCAACTCCCTCTTCTGTCTCATCCTCCTCTCTCCCCTCTGTCTAGTGTCAGTTTGATGTATGTAGTCATTCTATGAGTATAATAAACTAATTCTGCAGCTGGCGGGTTGAGAGGCTGGCTGCACTGGCTGCAGCTTCAATGTAGTGCCCCAAATGGCACCCTATTCCCTATGTAGCGCACTACTTGTGACCAGAGCGGCTTTGGTCAAAAGTAGTGCACTGGTCAAAAGTAGTGCGCTAAATAGGGAAAAGGGTGTCATTATTGGCGCAATCAGGGTGATTGTATTACTGAGGAGGACAGGGATCAGCGGCTCTGGCCCCTCATTGTCATTGCAGGGATTATCAGGTTTATCATTCATTCTTTCTTCAGTTTGGATACAAAAGCCAGTTAAGAGCTGTCTTGCTGGCTCTGTTATGGTAGGGGTGGCTGGGTATGCTGGGTAGGAAGGGGAGGCTGGGTATGCTGGGTAGGAAGGGGAGGCTGGGTATGCTGGGTAGGAAGGGGAGGCTGGGTATGCTGGGTAGGAAGGGGAGGCTGGGTATGCTGGGTAGGGAGGGGAGGCTGGGTAGGCAGGGGAGGCTGGGTAGGTAGCGGAGGCTGGGTAGGTAGGGGAGGCTGGGTATGCTGGGTAGGAAGGGGTGGCTGGGTATGCTGGGTAGGAAGGGGAGGCTGGGTATGCTGGGTAGGGAGGGGAGGCTGGGTAGGCAGGGGAGGCTGGGTAGGTAGGGGAGGCTGGGTAGGTAGGGGAGGCTGGGTAGGTAGGGGAGGCTGGGTAGGTAGGGGAGGCTGGGTAGGTAGGGTAGGTAGGGGAGGTAGGGTAGGTAGGGGATGCTGGGGAGGTAGGGTAGGTAGGGGAGGCTGGGGAGGTAGGGGAGGCTGGGGAGGTAGGGTAGGTAGGGGAGGCTGGGGAGGTAGGGTAGGTAGGGGAGGTAGAGTAGGCTGGGGAGGTAGGTAGGTAGGGTAGGCTGGGGTGGTAGGTAGGGTAGGTAGGTAGGGGAGGCAGGGGAGATAAGGGAGGCAGGGGAGGCAGGCAGAGACAGAGAGAGAGAATGATGAGTCACACCACACAACACAGGTGAAAATGGATCTGCCATTTTCAAAGATCTAACACAACTGAGTCACAGAACATAGCAGTTTTTTCTGTGTTTGCTCTGCTGCATGAATGGCACATGACATATTGAACATGTGCCATGGTTCACACAATGGTAGTGTTTATCTAAGAAGTGGAAAGGAACGTAATAGAATGTGGTGCTGAAAGGACAGTTCTAGAATGTGGTGCTGAAAGGACATTTCTAGAATGTGGTGCTGAAAGGACAGTTCTAGAATGTGGTGCTGAAAGGACAGTTCTAGAATGTGGTGCTGAAAGGACATTTCTAGAATGTGGTGCTGAAAGGACAGTTCTAGAATGTGGTGCTGAAAGGACAGTTCTAGAATGTGGTGCTGAAAGGACATTTCTAGAATGTGGTGCTGAAAGGACAGTTCTAGAATGTGGCGCTGAAAGGGCAGTTCTATAATGTGGTGCTGAAAGGACAGTTCTAGAATGTGGTGCTGAAAGGACAGCTCCAGTCCAGAATATGGTGCTGAAAGGACAGTTCTAGAATGTGGCGCTGAAAGGGCAGTTCTAGAATGTGGTGCTGAAAGGACAGTTCTAGAATGTGGTGCTGAAAGGACAGTTCTAGAATGTGGTGCTGAAAGGGCAGTTCTAGAATGTGGTGCTGAAAGGGCAGTTCTAGAATGTGGTGCTGAAAGGACAGCTCCAGTCCAGAATGTGGTGCTGAAAGGACAGTTTTAGAATGTGGTGCTGAAAGGACAGTTCTAGAATGTGGTGCTGAAAGGACAGTTCTAGAATGTGGTGCTGAAAGGACAGCTCCAGTCCAGAATATGGTGCTGAAAGGACAGATCTAGAATGTGTTGCTGAAAGGACAGTTCTAGAATGTGGTGCTGAAAGGACAGCTCCAGTCCAGAATATGGTGCTGAAATGACAGTTCTAGAATGTGGTGCTGAAAGGACAGCTCCAGTCCAGAATATGGTGCTGAAAGGACAGTTCTAGAATGTGTTGCTGAAGGGCCAATTCTAGAATGAAAGGACAGTTCCAGAATGTGTCTCGGACCACAACCCCTCTAACCATGCCACAGATCAGGGAGACTTTCCCAAAAGCATGGATATACTATTGATCATCATGGAGTCCATTGTAATGATACATCACCATTCTATCTCGCCACCCAACACATCCATCCTCCCATCTTATTGGTTACCTGTCTCTCCAAGCCCAGACATCTATTTTCATGTCTTTACTGTACCATGTAATCCCCCCCATCCCCCACCACTACTGGTCTACTGGTAGACTGTGGTCAACCTCTTCATGATTCCCATCTTGTCATAATGGCTTTCTCCCAAATGGCACCCTATTCCCTGTATAGCACTACTTTGGACCAGGACCCTAGTATCCGATTTCAGCGTTTCATTTAGCCAGTCGCTAGAGGCTGTACATTCCCCCAGAGGACCAGCAGACCTGTCATTTAGCCAGTCGCTAGAGGCTGTACATTCCCCCAGAGGACCAGCAGACCTGTCATTTAGCCAGTCGCTAGAGGCTGTACATTCCCCCAGAGGACCAGCAGACCTGTCATTTAGCCAGTCGCTAGAGGCTGTACATTCCCCCAGAGGACCAGCAGACCTGTCATTTAGCCAGTCGCTAGAGGCTGTACATTCCCCCAGAGGACCAGCAGACCTGTCATTTAGCCAGTCGCTAGAGGCTGTACATTCCCCCAGAGGACCAGCAGACCTGTCATTTAGCCAGTCGCTAGAGGCTGTACATTCCCCCAGAGGACCAGCAGACCTGTCATTTAGCCAGTCGCTAGAGGCTGTACATTCCCCCAGAGGACCAGCAGACCTGTCATTTAGCCAGTCGCTAGAGGCTGTACATTCCCCCAGAGGACCAGCAGACCTGTCATTTAGCCAGTCGCTAGAGGCTGTACATTCCCCCAGAGGACCAGCAGACCTGTCATTTAGCCAGTCGCTAGAGGCTGTACATTCCCCCAGAGGACCAGCAGACCTGTCATTTAGCCAGTCGCTAGAGGCTGTACATTCCCCCAGAGGACCAGCAGACCTGTCATTTAGCCAGTCGCTAGAGGCTGTACATTCCCCCAGAGGACCAGCAGACCTGTCATTTAGCCAGTCGCTAGAGGCTGTACATTCCCCCAGAGGACCAGCAGACCTGTCATTTAGCCAGTCGCTAGAGGCTGTACATTCCCCCAGAGGACCAGCAGACCTGTCATTTAGCCAGTCGCTAGAGGCTGTACATTCCCCCAGAGGACCAGCAGACCTGTCATTTAGCCAGTCGCTAGAGGCTGTACATTCCCCCAGAGGACCAGCAGACCTGTCATTTAGCCAGTCGCTAGAGGCTGTACATTCCCCCAGAGGACCAGCAGACCTGTCATTTAGCCAGTCGCTAGAGGCTGTACATTCCCCCAGAGGACCAGCAGACCTGTCATTTAGCCAGTCGCTAGAGGCTGTACATTCCCCCAGAGGACCAGCAGACCTGTCATTTAGCCAGTCGCTAGAGGCTGTACATTCCCCCAGAGGACCAGCAGACCTGTCATTTAGCCAGTCGCTAGAGGCTGTACATTCACCCAGAGGACCAGCAGACCTGTCATTTAGCCAGTCGCTAGAGGCTGTACATTCCCCCAGAGGACCAGCAGACCTGTCATTTAGCCAGTCGCTAGAGGCTGTACATTCCCCCAGAGGACCAGCAGACCTGTCATTTAGCCAGTCGCTAGAGGCTGTACATTCCCCCAGAGGACCAGCAGACCTGTCATTTAGCCAGTCGCTAGAGGCTGTACATTCCCCCAGAGGACCAGCAGACCTGTCATTTAGCCAGTCGCTAGAGGCTGTACATTCCCCCAGAGGACCAGCAGACCTGTCATTTAGCCAGTCGCTAGAGGCTGTACATTCCCCCAGAGGACCAGCAGACCTGTCATTTAGCCAGTCGCTAGAGGCTGTACATTCCCCCAGAGGACCAGCAGACCTGTCATTTAGCCAGTCGCTAGAGGCTGTACATTCCCCCAGAGGACCAGCAGACCTGTCATTTAGCCAGTCGCTAGAGGCTGTACATTCCCCCAGAGGACCAGCAGACCTGTCATTTAGCCAGTCGCTAGAGGCTGTACATTCCCCCAGAGGACCAGCAGACCTGTCATTTAGCCAGTCGCTAGAGGCTGTACATTCCCCCAGAGGACCAGCAGACCTGTCATTTAGCCAGTCGCTAGAGGCTGTACATTCCCCCAGAGGACCAGCAGACCTGTCATTTAGCCAGTCGCTAGAGGCTGTACATTCCCCCAGAGGACCAGCAGACCTGTCATTTAGCCAGTCGCTAGAGGCTGTACATTCCCCCAGAGGACCAGCAGACCTGTCATTTAGCCAGTCGCTAGAGGCTGTACATTCCCCCAGAGGACCAGCAGACCTGTCATTTAGCCAGTCGCTAGAGGCTGTACATTCCCCCAGAGGACCAGCAGACCTGTCATTTAGCCAGTCGCTAGAGGCTGTACATTCCCCCAGAGGACCAGCAGACCTGTCATTTAGCCAGTCGCTAGAGGCTGTACATTCCCCCAGAGGACCAGCAGACCTGTCATTTAGCCAGTCGCTAGAGGCTGTACATTCCCCCAGAGGACCAGCAGACCTGTCATTTAGCCAGTCGCTAGAGGCTGTACATTCCCCCAGAGGACCAGCAGACCTGTCATTTAGCCAGTCGCTAGAGGCTGTACATTCCCCCAGAGGACCAGCAGACCTGTCATTTAGCCAGTCGCTAGAGGCTGTACATTCCCCCAGAGGACCAGCAGACCTGTCATTTAGCCAGTCGCTAGAGGCTGTACATTCCCCCAGAGGACCAGCAGACCTGTCATTTAGCCAGTCGCTAGAGGCTGTACATTCCCCCAGAGGACCAGCAGACCTGTCATTTAGCCAGTCGCTAGAGGCTGTACATTCCCCCAGAGGACCAGCAGACCTGTCATTTAGCCAGTCGCTAGAGGCTGTACATTCCCCCAGAGGACCAGCAGACCTGTCATTTAGCCAGTCGCTAGAGGCTGTACATTCCCCCAGAGGACCAGCAGACCTGTCATTTAGCCAGTCGCTAGAGGCTGTACATTCCCCCAGAGGACCAGCAGACCTGTCATTTAGCCAGTCGCTAGAGGCTGTACATTCCCCCAGAGGACCAGCAGACCTGTCATTTAGCCAGTCGCTAGAGGCTGTACATTCCCCCAGAGGACCAGCAGACCTGTCATTTAGCCAGTCGCTAGAGGCTGTACATTCCCCCAGAGGACCAGCAGACCTGTCATTTAGCCAGTCGCTAGAGGCTGTACATTCCCCCAGAGGACCAGCAGACCTGTCATTTAGCCAGTCGCTAGAGGCTGTACATTCCCCCAGAGGACCAGCAGACCTGTCATTTAGCCAGTCGCTAGAGGCTGTACATTCCCCCAGAGGACCAGCAGACCTGTCATTTAGCCAGTCGCTAGAGGCTGTACATTCCCCCAGAGGACCAGCAGACCTGTCATTTAGCCAGTCGCTAGAGGCTGTACATTCCCCCAGAGGACCAGCAGACCTGTCATTTAGCCAGTCGCTAGAGGCTGTACATTCCCCCAGAGGACCAGCAGACCTGTCATTTAGCCAGTCGCTAGAGGCTGTACATTCCCCCAGAGGACCAGCAGACCTGTCATTTAGCCAGTCGCTAGAGGCTGTACATTCCCCCAGAGGACCAGCAGACCTGTCATTTAGCCAGTCGCTAGAGGCTGTACATTCCCCCAGAGGACCAGCAGACCTGTCATTTAGCCAGTCGCTAGAGGCTGTACATTCCCCCAGAGGACCAGCAGACCTGTCATTTAGCCAGTCGCTAGAGGCTGTACATTCCCCCAGAGGACCAGCAGACCTGTCATTTAGCCAGTCGCTAGAGGCTGTACATTCCCCCAGAGGACCAGCAGACCTGTCATTTAGCCAGTCGCTAGAGGCTGTACATTCCCCCAGAGGACCAGCAGACCTGTCATTTAGCCAGTCGCTAGAGGCTGTACATTCCCCCAGAGGACCAGCAGACCTGTCATTTAGCCAGTCGCTAGAGGCTGTACATTCCCCCAGAGGACCAGCAGACCTGTCATTTAGCCAGTCGCTAGAGGCTGTACATTCCCCCAGAGGACCAGCAGACCTGTCATTTAGCCAGTCGCTAGAGGCTGTACATTCCCCCAGAGGACCAGCAGACCTGTCATTTAGCCAGTCGCTAGAGGCTGTACATTCCCCCAGAGGACCAGCAGACCTGTCATTTAGCCAGTCGCTAGAGGCTGTACATTCCCCCAGAGGACCAGCAGACCTGTATGAGATATTGTCCCCAGTCAGTCACCTCAGACCTCAGTACATCTAGCCTTAATCTGCAGAATGATCTCCTGGTTTATCATGCGTGGGCAGAGGAGAGGATACGTGGTAAATCTATCTATCTATCTATCTATCTATCTATCCATCCATCCCTCTGTGTCCCACTGTCGGCCCCACAAGGACCTGTATCACATCACTCTCTTACAAGCAGACATGCACGGATGAATTCCCCCTTTCACTCTCTCTCTCTGTCTCTCATGCACATGTAAAAACACACACACAGAGACATACACTCTCCCTCGCTCTCTCTCTCTCTCTGTCTTTCTCTCTCTCTCTCTGTCTTTCTCTGTCTCTCTCTGTCTCTCTCTCTCTCTCTCTCTCTCTCTCTCTCTCTCTCTCTCTCTCTCTCTTTCTCTGTCTCTCTCTCTGTCTCTCTCTCTGTCTCTCTCTCTCTCTCTCTCTCTCTCTGTCTCTCTCTCTCTCTCTGTCTCTCTCTCTCTGTCTCTCTCTCACACACACACACACAACTCACACACACTTCCACTCCTTCTCTCTCACACGCACGCTCATACGTACACACACACATACACCATCATGCACATCTTTCTCAGAAGTTCTTTCAAAGTTAAACAAAAAAAACCCTACTGTACCAAGGAGAATGTAAACAGCTGGTAGAATGAAATAAGAAAAGACTGAAAGGTTGCGTCCCAAATGGAAGGCTGCATCCCCCATAGGCCTCTTGTCAAAAGTAGCACACTTTGTAGGCAATAGGGTGCCATTTGGGACGCAAACCTCAGGCTCACGAACATCCCAGACGTGTTCACCGAACGGCAGCTGCCATCAACCACGGTGTGTGTGTGTGTAGACTGGAGCATATCAAGAACTCACTCAGAACATGAAAAGAGATATCAAAGTCTCTCAAGTGTATCCACCTAATTCGTAGACTTTCTCTTCATTTCCAACTGCGATTATAAAAATAAGTAGTTCCTTTTTCCTGTTCACTCTAATGAAGTGTTAAATTGATCATTGAATGGCCAGTGTACCAAATGACACCCTGTTCCCTATTTAGTGTGTGGGCCTAGAGCTGGTCAAAGGGGTAGTTGAGTTTCTCTCCATCTTAGCAGAGCTGTCATCATCTCCTGCTCACAGAACAAGTCCCTTGTGATTGGTCACTCTTGAATCGTTTGTCAGTTTCTCTTTCTCTCCAGTCTGTCGCCCGTGCCCCTGTCTTCCCTTTCATAATCACTAATTCATTATCACACTTTTCACTCTCCGTAGGGAATAGTGTCTCATTTGGGACACAGCCGGTCTCTATTCATTAACCCTTCCCTCTGCTCTGGTATGGTATGATCATCAAGATGAGCCTGTCTCGTTCCACACTCCCACAGTACTTCTGCTTTCCGTTAGTATGTTCCTGTACTACCGCATCTCCGTGTGCCTCTGGCCGAGTCACAAACGGCAACCTATTCTCTATTCAGTGCACTACTTTTGACCAGAGCCCATAGGGGCGCTATATAGGGAATGGGCCGGCAGGTAGCTTAGTGGTTAAGAGCGTAGTGCCAGTAACCGAAAGGTCGCTGGTTCTAATCCCCGAGCCGACTAGGTGAAAAATCTGTCAATGTGCCCTTGAGCAAGGCACTTAACCCTAATTGCTCCTGTAAGTCGCTCTGGATAAGAGCGTCTGCTAAATGACTAAAATCTAATAGGATGCCATTTGGGACTCAACATATCTCATTGATATTCAGTATCACAGAGTAGACAGACCTACCATACAGTGAGGGAAAAAAGTATTTGATCCCCTGCTGATTTTGTACGTTTGCCCACTGACAAAGACATGATCAGTCTATAATTTTAATGGTAGGTTTATTTGAACAGTGAGAGACAGAATAACAACAAAAAAATCCAGAAAAACGCATGTCAAAAATGTTATAACTTGATTTGCATTTTAATGAGGGAAATAAGTATTTGACCCCCTCTCAATCAGAAAGATTTCTGGCTCCCAGGTGTCTTTTATACAGGTAACGAGCTGAGATTAGGAGCACACTCTTAAAGGGAGTGCTCCTAATCTCAGTTTGTTACCTGTATAAAAGACACCTGTCCACAGAAGCAATCAATCAATCAGATTCCAAACTCTCCACCATGGCCAAGACCAAAGAGCTCTCCAAGGATGTCAGGGACAAGATTGTAGATCTACACAAGGCTGGAATGGGCTACAAGACCATCGCCAAGCAGCTTGGTGAGAAGGTGACAACAGTTGGTGCGATTATTCGCAAATGGAAGAAACACAAAAGAACTGTCAATCTCCCTCGGCCTGGGGCTCCATGCAAGATCTCACCTCGTGGAGTTGCAATGATCATGAGAACGGTGAGGAATCAGCCCAGAACTACACGGGAGGATCTTGTCAATGATCTCAAGGCAGCTGGGACCATAGTCACCAAGAAAACAAATGGTAACACACTACGCCGTGAAGGACTGAAATCCTGCAGCGCCCGCAAGGTCCCCCTGCTCAAGAAAGCACATATACAGGGCCGTCTGAAGTTTGCCAATGAACATCTGAATGATTCAGAGGAGAACTGGGTGAAAGTGTTGTGGTCAGATGAGACCAAAATCGAGCTCTTTGGCATCAACTCAACTCGCGGTGTTTGGAGGAGGAGGAATGCTGCCTATGACCCCAAGAACACCATCCCCACCGTCAAACATGGAGGTGGAAACATTATGCTTGGGGGGTGTTTTTCTGCTAAGGGGACAGGACAACTTTACCGCATCAATCTGTGGAGGGAGCTGAAGGTTGGAGTTGACTGACCTCTGTCTGACCTCTGTGATTGCCAACAAGGGTTTTGCCACCAAGTACTAAGTCATGTTTTGCAGAGGGGTCAAATGCTTATTTCCCTCATTAAAATGCAAATCAAGTTATAACATTTTTGACATGCGTTTTTCTGGATTTCTTTGTTGTTATTCTGTCTCACACTGTTCAAATAAACCTACCATTAAAATTATAGACTGATCATGTTTTTGTCAGTGGGCAAACGTACAAAATCAGCAGGGGATCAAATACTTTTTTCCCTCACTGTATAGGATGCTGTTATCATGGGTGTTGTGTTATTTCAACCCTGTGTTTCTCTCAGATTACAACAGAGGCCCACCTGCACATAATATCATGGTCCAATAACTCTGCCTCCAGGGATGGTTGTACAATTATACAGAAAGTAAAATGTTAACATGTACTGGAGAGTGGAAAACTAATATTGATAACACTCTTATGCAATGCAACAGTGGCAACTGCTTATGACAATGGGGTTACAAGGATCTGCAAATGAAATAAACACAAAAAACAAGACTGAAACAAAAAAAAAAACTTTTCAATGAATAGGTATGCAGCCTTTTTGGGAAAGACCATCACCTTTTTGTATTTTGGGCTATTTGACTTTACCAAGACGAACACCCCATTCCATAGAAGCCTTCTAGCAGTGTAGGCAATATCTAAAACTCTACAGACGCAACATAATGTTAAATCAAAGTTTAATAGTTGTAACTGCATCATATTCCAGAAATTACCATGTACATGATTAATAAATTAACATTCATATCATCATTAGCATTATTATACATCCACTACACTTTAAAAATGGCACCCTATTCCCTATATAGTGTACTTCTTTTGACATAAGTACTGTACTATGTAGGGAATATAGTACTACTGTATTTGGGATACACCCCATATACATGAACAAATAAAAACATGTTTTCAAGTGGAGCAGGCAAATGTGAAGACCTTCCATTAATACGTCACACACCCTATTCCCTACATAGTGCACTACTTTTGACCAGAGCCTTATGGGCCCTAGTGCACTATCTAGGGAATAGGGTGCAATTTGGGACCTAACCCACAAACTGACCACTGATCCCAAGTCAGCATTTATCAGCGGATGGAGTGGGGGTAGTGGGAACATTGTGGGAAGCAGCAAATGTGATATTGACTACGTTAAGAGAAGGGAACAGCCAAGTAACAAGGATGATATTGACCAGGTTAAGAGAAGGGAACAGCCAAGTAACGAGGATGATATTGACCAGGTTAAGAGAAGGGAACAGCCAGGTAACAAGGATGATATTGACCAGGTTAAGAGAAGGGAACAGCCAGGTAACAAGGATGATATTGACTACGTTAAGAGAAGGGAACAGCCAGGTAACAAGGATGATATTGACTACATTAAGAGAAGGGAACAGCCAGGTAACAAGGATGATATTGACCAGGTTAAGAGAAGGGAACAGCCAGGTAACAAGGATGATATTGACTACGTTAAGAGAAGGGAACAGCCAGGTAACAAGGATGATATTGACCAGGTTAAGAGAAGGGAACAGCCAAGTAACGAGGATGATATTGACCAGGTTAAGAGAAGGGAACAGCCAGGTAACAAGGATGATATTGACCAGGTTAAGAGAAGGGAACAGCCAGGTAACAAGGATGATATTGACCAGGTTAAGAGAAGGGAACAGCCAGGTAACAAGGATGATATTTACTACGTTAAGAGAAGGGAACAGCCAGGTAACAAGGATGATATTGACCAGGTTAAGAGAAGGGAACAGCCAGGTAACAAGGATGATTTTGACCAGGTTAAGAGACGGGAACAGCCAGGTAACAAGGATGAACTGAAGGATGGGTGGGTGAAGAGGTAAGGAGTGGGAAAATAAATAGGTGAATAATAATACATAAATAAATTGAAGTGAAAAACAGAACACCACAAGTACTAACCCATAATCAAATCTCTGTGATGAAGAGTGGGGGAACAGCCAGGTAACAAGGGTGAACGAACGATGGTTGGGTAAAGGGGTAAGGAGTGTGAAAAGGGAAAAACAAAACTCCACAAGTACTGTCATCATGTGCAAATCAACTTTAAACAGTCAAAAGATTCAAATCAATGGCACAAGTCTGCATGAACAAAACAACATGAAATGTACATTAACAGTAAATACCATTACTTTACCATATCTTTCTTCCCTCACTGTCATCCCTCCCTCTCCCTCCCTATTTGTGTGTCTCTAGTGTAGTGATCTAGTGTCACTGTCTGGTGACATCAAGAAATTCAAGGAAAGGTGCCTGTCAACAGGTACAAAATGAACAAGTGAAGAAACTGGTCAAATGACCCCAGGAAGTGGAAACCCTTCTTACAAAAATAATGCTGCTCTGTAGAATACGCAGGTGTTGCACCCAATAACTAAAAAAACTATTTAGTGGTGTTAACTGCAGTTGAAATGCAAGTTAATGTTTCAACAGTGTTAACTTCGGTAAAACACTGGCAAAGTATTTCAATCTAAAACAATTTTTTAAAACTTCACTAAATAGTCTCACTATTCAAGGAAGACAGTTAAGAAATTAAGTAATTCATGGTTAGAATTGGGATTCCTTGATTACTAAAAATGTCATCATAGACATTAGGGGGTATTTGCACGTTAAACTCTTGTCCCTGTTCAAAAGTAGTGCACTACATATGGAATAGGGTGCAATTTTGGACGTAACCCCTTGTGTAATATCAGGCTAGTTGACAACATTTCTTGCTAACAGAAAACAGGGATTGTGTAAGGTCAGAGAGAAAAACGCTGTGGAAGTGTTAGGTCAATGTGACAGAGACATTCTCTACAGTCTGGTGTCTACGGGACGTCGGCCCTCTAGGTGCTGGGAACATTTCCAGAACATTCTACTAGGATAAAAACAATAAAATAGGTCTAAAAAAAAGAAATACAAATGTTGTTGTTTTTTAAATTAACTTCTTATCCTAAGGTGTTTAAAATATGATAATCATATTCCTTTTGTATTTCTACTCAAGAGGGAGAGAGAGCAGTTTTGCTTACATTAATTTCCGAGGATGAGCAACTCATTCTGTGGTAATTCAATCAATACGGAGAAAGCACAAAGGTGTTCATTCAGGGACTAAAGTGAATATAAAAATAGCATTCATAAAATAAGCTTTGCTGCTTAAATCTGTCCCGCATGTGAAACAGTCAGTAGAGGAAGAGTATGCCCTATGTTATCACTGTATTTAGACTAGCTTGGCCTCAGTGGATTTGTCATGCGGTGTAGTCACTGATCTCTCTCTCTCTCTCTCTCTCTCTCTCTCAGCCACCCCCTTCTGCAGTGTAACAATGATGCAGGCTGTGGGCCCAGGTCAAAAGTAGTGCACTATATAGGGAATAGGGTGCCATTCAGGACTCACCCTCAGTTTCAATCAGTGTCAGTGTTCTACATTTCAATACCACAATGACAACTTCTACAATCTCCATCTCTTTTTTTTTTAAATCTCTCACTTCTGATTTCATCTCTGACATTATTTCATAATTCCCTCATCATCACTCACCAGTCCAGTCCATTCTTCTTCTGGTCTCACAAACTCACACTTCTGTGGTGCTGCTTGACAAAGCTCTCCTGTCTCTCTCTCCCTATCGCACCCCTCACCTCCTCCAATCTATCCTGCCTTGGAGTGGGGATGACCAATTCCCTGACCTCCATGACCTCCCTGACCTCCCCCACAACTCTCTCCTCTGCCCTGGGGTTCCTGTCTCTGTTCTCAGCTATCAGGGACCGGTCCCTCTCCCTCTCCCAGTCCTCTCCCATCAGGCTGCTCACGTCACTCAGATCCCCAAGGTGCTCCACCGAGTCACACTTCTCCAGGTCCGAGGCGATGGTCTGGAGGCTGATGACAGACATGGAGTCTGACCCTGCCTCACCCCTCTCCCTGTGGCCCCAGCCCTGCTCCCTGTGTCTCTCCACCCACTGCCTGGTCTTCTCTCCATCAGCCCAGTCGTTCTCCTCCAACCCCACCCCTCCTCCTCCGCCACAGGCTCCTCCAACCTGAACCCCGACCGCAGCTTTGACCTCAGCCTCCGCCCCCACTGGGGAGCTCCGCCCACCGCAGGCTACGGGGCGGGCCCTGGTGGCTCGGACACACCCCCTCTGAGCATGGATCTGCTCGCTGATTTGCTCCAGGTTGCGCAGGGCGACGGAGTAGCGGGTCTTCACCTTTGCGACGCGTTCTTCCAGCTGCACCACCTTCCCCTTGTGCTCCTGACAGGAAATAGACACAGATGGTCAGCTGGAGCTGCCCTGGTCGTTGAAATTAATGGGAGCGTCTCACACTCCGCAAAAGTTACGCGTACATGTCCAATGTAGCAGGCCATGTGTTGCTGAAAACACGTCAGATCTGGCCAAGTGGGAGCATGTAGATCAGAACAGGAATGGTTGTAGCACTGAACCTCGAGGGACACCGCAGCTTATAGTTGGACTCAGTTCTTGAATTCATTTAGATATAGACTCCTGCACTATGGGCCATTCTGTCTGGGACAAGGCTACTCACCTCTAGTATGTGGTTGAACTGAGCCTTGAGCTCAAAGTAAGGTTTGGACTTGACGATGACTCTCTTCAGGGATTTCTGGAGGGTCTGGACGCGTTGCTCTGCCTCCTGGCACATCTGAGTGACCCGCTGGTGTTCCCGCTCACTCCACAGCCGCTCCTCCTCTGCCTCGTTCACCTGGGGAACACACACACACACACACACACACACACACACACACACACACACACACACACACCATCAGCAGCCGTGGGTCATGACGGACATCAACCCACCCTGAGCCTCACTCTGTAGATGCCTCTTTCCACATCAATCACCAGCGTCGACACACTGGCACTTTTACAGGTGGTCCTCTGTAGCTCAGCTGGTAGAGCACGGCGCTTGTAACGCCAAGGTAGGTGGGTTCGATCCCCGGGACCACCCATGCACAAAAATGTATGCACGCATGACTGTAAGTCGCTTTGGATAAAAGCGTCTGCTAAATGGCATATTATTATTATTATTATTATACAGGGAGAAAATCAACCAAGAGCAGGATACCTTATTTTCACCTCACACATACAGCGCATTCGGAAAGTATTCAGACCCCTTGACTTTTTCCACATTTTGTTACGTTACATCCTTATTCTAAAACGGGTGAAATAGTTTTTCCCCCCTCATCAATCTACACACAATACCCCATAATGACAAAGCAAAAACAGCTTTTTAGAAATGTTTGCAAATTTAAAATAAATAAAAAACGGAAATATCACATTTACATAAGTATTCAGACCCTTTACTCAGTACTTTGTTGAAGCACCTTTGGCAGCGATTACAGCCTCGAGTCTTCTTGGGTATGATGCTACAAGCTTGGCACGCCTGTTTTTGAGGAGTTTCTCCCATTTTTCTCTGCAGATCCTCAAGCTCTGTCAGGTTGGATGGTGAGTGTCGCTGCACAGCTATTTTTAGGTCTCTCCAGAGATGTTCGATCGGGTTCAAGTCCAGGCTCTGGCTGGGCCACTCAAGGACATTCAGAGACTTGTCCCGAGAGAGAGAAGCCACTCCTGCATTGTCTTGGCTGTGTGCTTAGGGTCTTTGTCCTGTTGGAAGGTGAACCTTCGCCCCAGTCTGAGGTCCTGAGCACTCTGGAGCAGGTTTTCATCAAGAATCTCTCATCTTTCTCTCGATCCTGACTAGTCTCCCAGTCCCTGCCACTGAAAAACATCTCCACCGCATGATACTGCCACCACCATGCTTCACCGTAGGGATGGTGCCAGGTTTCCTCTAGACGTGACGCTTGGCATTCAGGCCAAAGAGTTCAATCTTGGTTTCATCAGACCAGAGAATCTTGTTTCTCATAGTCTGAGAGTCCAAGCGGGCTGTCATGTGCCTTTTACTGAGGAGTGGCTTCCGTCTGGCCACTCTGCCATAAAGGCCTGATTGGTGGAGTGCTGCAGAGATGGTTGTCCTTCTGGAAGGTTCTCCCATCTCAACAGAGGAACTCTGGAGCTCTGTCAGAGTGACCATCGGGTTCTTGATCACCTCCCTAACCAAGGCCCTTCTCCCCCGATTGCTCAGTTTTGCCGGGCGGCCAGCTCTAGGAAGAGTCTTGGTGGTTCCAAACTTCTTCCATTTAAGAATGATGGAGGCCACTGTGTTCTTGGGGACCTTCAATGCTGCAGACATTTTTTGGTACCCTTCCCCAGATGTGTGCCTCGACACAATCCTGTCTCGGAGCTCTACAGACAATTCCTTCAACCTCATGGCTTGGTTTTTGCTCTGACCTGCACTGTCAACTGTGGGACCTTATATAGACAGGTGTGTGCCTTTCCAAATCATGTCCAATCAATTGAATTTAGCAAAGGTGGACTCCAATCAAGTTGTAGAAACATCTCAAGGCTGATCAATGGAAACAGGATGCACATGAGCTCAATTTATAGTCTCATAGCAAAGGGTCTGAATACTTATGTAAATAAATGTGTATGTAAAAATGTTTTTTATTTTGTATAAATTTGCAAACATTCTAAAAACCTGTTTTCGCTTTGTCATTATGGGGTATTGTGTGTAGATTGAAGAACATTTTAATTTAATCCATTTTAGAATAAGGCTGTAACGTAACAAAATGTGGCAAAGGTCAAGGGGTCTGAATACTTTCCGAAGGCGCTGTATCACTCACACCCTCTGAGGGGATCAAAGCATCATTAAGCCATCAGCAGCATCACCAACTGTTAGGTTGACACTTGGTGATGATAACACCTCTCTTCAATCGCATATACAGTGCCTTGCAAAAGGAGGAGTGCCGGGTGTGTTGTGTAAGAGAAGCACTTTGCTCTAGTTTTACGTTGGCTGACTGACTGACTCTCAGAGGGAGGGAGGCAGGGAGGGAGGGAGGGAGGGAGGGAGGGAGGGAGGGAGGGAGGGAGGGTGTGTGTGTGTGTGTGTGTGTGCATGTGTGTGTATAAAAGTAATAGGGTGATACAGTGCCTTGCAAAAGTATTCATCCCCCCTTGGCGTTTTTGCTATTTTGTTGCATTACAACCTGGAATTTAAATGGATTTTTATTTGGTGAAGTGAAATGAAAAAAATTACTTTGCTCTGAAGCCCCTAAATAAGATCTGGTGCAACCAATTACCTTCAGAAGTCACATAATTAGTTAAATAAAGTCCACCTGTGTGCAATCTAAGTGTCACATGATCTGTCACATGATCTCAGTATATATACACCTGTTCTGAAAGGCCCCAGAGTCTGCAACACCACTAAGCAAGGGGTACCAGCAAGCAAGCGGCACCATGAAGTCCAAGGAGCTCTCCAAACAGGTCAAGGACAAAGTTGTGGAGAAGTACAGATCAGGGTTGGGTTATAAAAAAATATCCGAAACTTTGAACATCCCACTGAGCACCATTAAATCCATTATTAAAAAATGGAAAGAATATGGCACCACAACAAACCTGCCAAGAGAGGGCCGCCCACCAAAACTCACGGACCAGGCAAGGAGGGCATTAATCAGAGAGGCAACAAAGAGACCAAAGATAACCCTGAAGGAGCTGCAAAGCTCCACAGTGGAGATTGGAGTATCAGTCCATAGGACCACTTTAAGCCGTACAGTCCACAGAGCTGGGCTTTACGGAAGAGTGGCCAGAAAAAAGCCATTGCTTAAAGAAAAAAATAAGCAAACACGTTTGGTGTTCGCCAAAAGGCATGTGGGAGACTCCCCAAACATATGGAAGAAGGTACTCTGGTCAGATGAGACTAAAATTGAGCTTTTTGGCCATCAAGGAAAACGCTATGTCTGGCGCAAACCCAACACCTCATCACCCCGAGAACACCATCCCCCCAGTGAAGCATGGTGGTGGCAGCATCATGCTGTGGGGATGTTTTTCCATCGTCAGGGACTGGGAAACTGGTCAGAATTGAAGGAATGATGGATGGCGCTAAATACAGGGAAATTCTTGAGGGAAACCTGTTTCAGTCTTCCAGAGATTTGAGACTGGGACGGAGGTTCACCTTCCAGCAGGACAATGACCCTAAGCATACTGCTAAAACAACACTTGAGTGGTTTAAGGGGAAAACATTTAAATGTCTTGGAATGGCCTAGTCAAAGCCCAGACCTCAATCCAATTGAGAATCTGTGGTATGACTTAAAGATTGCTGTACACCAGCGGAACCCATCCAACTTGAAGGAGCTGGAGTAGTTTTGCCTTGAAGAATGGGCAAAGATTCCAGTGACTAGATGTGCCAAGCTTATAGAGACATACCCCAAGAGACTTGCAGTTGTAATTGCTGCAAAAGATGGCTCTACAAAGTATTGACTTTGGGGGGGTGAATAGTTATGCACGCTCAAGTTCTGTTTTTTTGTCTTATTTCTTGTTTGTTTCACAAAAATATTATTTTGCATCTTCAAAGTGGTAGGTATGTTGTGTAAATGAAATGATACAAACCCCCAAAAAAATCCATTTTATTTCCAGGTTGCAAGGCAACAAAATAGGAAAAATGCCAAGGGGGTTGAACACTTTCGCAAGCCACTGTATACATGTTAAGTGCACTGTGGCACACTTGAGTCACTTCCATAGCAGAATAGAATAGCGGAGCTCCATTGCATGAGAATGAGGACGTCCAACCTTGATCTTTATAAGATTACTGGTCCAAATTAATTATCATTGATTAAGTGCCCGTCCCCCTGCGCCACGCTGGCCGTCTCAGGCTACATACTAAACAGCTGCTGTGGCCATCTGACACTTACCCAAATGGTGCCCTATTCCCTATATAGTGCACTACTTTTGACCTATGGGCCCTGGTCAAAAGTAGTGCACTATATAGGGAATAGGGAACCATTTGGGATGGAGCCTTAGACCTCCACTCCAGAATGATGAGGAGGCTTAATGCGTTCACATTTCCATTGGACCTTATTCAAGTACAATCTTGTGGATGAAGAGATTGATAGTTCTCACAGGACCCCTCCACCATCATTCACTGTCTACCACAGATATAGCTGTAGCCACTAGTAGGGGGCTAGTGATTGTCTAGTACAGAGATAATCAACTCCAGGCCTGGGTCATTGTCTAGTGGAGCGATAATCAACTCCAGGACTGGTGGGTTGAGGTAGTGCTGGTTTTATTTTCTACCTGGTGGTTAACGTCACTGTACATCTCTCCCGAGTGGCGCAGTGGTCTAAGGCGCTGCATCGCAGTGCTAGCTGTGCCACTAGAGATCCTGGTTCGAATCCAGGCTCTGTCATAGCCGGCCGCGACCGGGAGACCCATGGGGCGGCGCACAATTGGCCCAGCGTCGTCCAGGGTAGGGGAGGGAATGGCCGGCAGGGGATGTAGCTCAGTTGGTAGAGCATGGCGTTTGCAACGCCAGGGTTGTGGGTTCGATAAAATAATGTATGTGCTAACTGTAAGTCGCTCTGGATAAGAGCGTCTGCTAAATGACTAAAATGTAAAATGTATATCTCTGAATCAGTCCCTGGTTAGAAAGAGAGAATAAAAACTAGAAGTGTTTCAGCCCTCCAGGACCAAAATTGAACCATAGTTATGCCATAACCCATCCTCTGTCTTATTAACTGTCTACCATAGATATAGCTTTAGCCACAAGTATTAACTGTCTAGTACAAAGATAATCAACTCCTGGACTTTGGGTTGAAATACTACTGGTTTTCTTTTCTACCTGGTAGTTAACCACTCACCTGCTGTACCACGTCTGAATGAGTCCCTGATTAGAAGGAGAAAATTCAGTGTTTTGGCCCACCAGAACCAGAGTTGAATATCCCAGGGCCTGTATTCATAAAAGATCAGATCAGCACTCCTATTCTGAAACGCCTTATGAATACAGGCCCTGGTCTGCCCCTGGTCTACCATAGCTACATTCCTGTCCTCTCCCTGTGCCTTGGAGGACCCCCCCCCCCCCCCCCTCTCTCTGTGTACCTTGGGGGACCCCCCCCCCCTCTCTCTGTGTACCTTGGAGGACCCCCCCCCCCCCCTCTCTCTGTGTACCTTGGAGGACCCCCCCCCCCTCTCTCTGTGTACCTTGGAGGACCCCCCCCCCCCCCCTCTCTGTGTACCTTGGAGGACCCCCCCCCCCACTCTCTCTGTGTACCTTGGAGGTAGCGTGGTTGAGCATCTCCTGCCAGGTGGGGTCCAGAGTGTTCCTGTCTGCCAGGAGGCCCTGCTCTGCCACGTACACCATCTCTCTGGCAGCCGTATGCATGGAGACGGCTCTCTCGTACCGCAACGCTGCCTTCTGCGTCTCCTGCTGGGCCTATGAAAACAACAACCAATCATAGTTCAGTGTAAGAGACCACACAACCAATCATAATTCAGTAACAGCCACCACACAACCAAACATAGTTCAATAACTAATCACCACAACCAATCGTACGACGAACCAATTACTAAGGGGTGAATCCTTCCTTACAGTAAAGTTCAAATGTAATTCCCATTGACATCAGTCCATGACTAAGTGAAAATGTGATTTTAAATGGAAGTTAGGATTATCCTCTAAATCAGGAGTTAGACAGTTGTGGTGACACTGAGGAAAACAGGAAGTCTCCCCATCACCAGCTATAAAAACAAGAAGACTGCAGCAACAGCTACAAATCATAGAGAAGTGAAACAGAAAAAATAGCTGGTCCTGATCGTATTCTGGTCATGCTAGTTGGTGAATCATGTCAAAGCCAGAGAGGGGGAAGATTTGTCGATGTTGGTTTAGGGAGAAGGGGAGAGGCACTTAGAGACAAAGTGCGCATCCGGAATGGCACCCTATTCCCTATATAGTGCACTACTTTTGACCAGGGACAAAAGTAGTGCACTATAAAGGGAATAGGGTGCCATTTTGGGACGTTACCAAGGTGACTCAGAATCACAGGGCATGATACAGCCAGTCTCCTGAGAGAGGCAGCAGCAGAAGGGAGCTGGGCCGGATGGACGCGCAAGGTTGACCAAATGTTATGGTCGTCAGGCGAAGATTGATGACGGCTTCACTTTGAGCACCCGTTATAATTTTCGTGACCGTCAAGGGAACCGCGTCATACTCGCTCAATAGCAGTCAGACGTGTGGCAGGCGAACCAAGCAACTGTGTTATGGACAGAATAATAAAATGACAAAAAAGGTGCTTAGTTGTCTCCTGAATAGACATCGATGAAGGTAAATTATCTAGGAAATTAGACCGCCCAGCTTCTTTCTACTTTTCTCATCTACATTTTCATAGCATTGGCCGTGAGGTTGGTTGCTGCTAACCAGGTCAAATTTCCAATCCTTTATTTGCTTAATTGGTTTCAATTAAATCCTTAATCGGTTA
>NC_139994.1:3318750-3421250 GCF_964263955.1 Coregonus lavaretus
TGGAACCTGTTTGAACTTGTTATCAGTATAAAAGACACCTGTCCACAACCTCAAACAGTCACACTCCAAACTACACTATGGCCAAGACCAAAGAGCTGTCAAAGGACACCAGAAACACAATTGTAGACCTGCACCAGGCTGGGAAGACTGAATCTGCAATAGGTAAGCAGCTTGGTTTGAAGAAATCAACTATGGGAGCAATTATTAGGAAATGGAAGACATACAAGACCACTGATAATCTCCCTCGATCTGGGGCTCCACGCAAGATCTCACCCCGTGGGGTCAAAATGATCACAAGAATCCCAGAACCACACGGGGGGACCTAGTGAATGACCTGCAGAGACTGGGACCAAAGTAACAAAGCCTACCATCAGTAACACACTACGCCACCACGGACTCAAATCCTGCAGTGCCAGACGTGTCCCCCTGCTTAAGCCAGTACATGTCCAGGCCCGTCTGAAGTTTGCTAGAGTGCATTTGGATGATCCAGAAGAGGATTGGGAGAATGTCATATGGTCAGATGAAACCAAAATAGAACTTTTTGGTAAAAACTCAACTTGTCATGTTTGGAGGACAAAGAATGCTGAGTTGCATCCAAAGAACACCATACCTACTGTGAAGCATGGGGGTGGAAACATCATGCTTTGGGGCTGTTTTTCTGCAAAGGGACCAGGACGACTGATCCGTGTAAAGGAAAGAATGAATGGGGCCATGTATCGTGAGATTTTGAGTGAAAACCTCCTTCCATCAGCAAGGGCATTGAAGATGAAACGTGGCTGGGTCTTTCAGCATGACAATGATCCCAAACACACCGCCCGGGCAACGAAGGAGTGGCTTCGTAAAGAAGCATTTCAAGGTCCTGGAGTGGCCTAGCCAGTCTCCAGATCTCAACCCCATAGAAAATCTTTAGAGGGAGTTGAAAGTCTGTGTTGCCCAGCAACAGCCCCAAAACATCACTGCTCTAGAGGAGATCTGCATGGAGGAATGGGCCAAAATACCAGCAACAGTGTGTGAAAACCTTGTGAAGACTTACAGAAAACGTTTGACCTGTGTCATTGCCAACAAAGGGTATATAACAAAGTATTGAGAAACTTTTGTTATTGACCAAATACTTATTTTCCACCATAATTTGCAAATAAATTCATAAAAAATCCTACAATGTGATTTTCTGGAAAAAAAATCTAATTTTGTCTGTCATACTTGACGTGTACCTATGATGAAAATTACAGGCCTCTCTCATCTTTTTAAGTGGGAGAACTTGCACAATTGGTGGCTGACTAAATACTTTTTTTCCCCACTGTATGTTTCCCCTTCATCTTCACCACCACCACATCATCATCATCATCGTCTCCTGCACCCTCACCCTGTTAACACACACTGTCATCATCTGCTTCTTCATCTTCCTCTACGTCGGCCCAATATTGAGTCACCTTATTGTCTTGGCAATGTTGAGGAAGACTTAGCAGAACTTGAAACGAGCTTGTTCAGACCTGGTGATGGCAGGTTGCAATTCACGACTCATCTCTGTCAGTGTCTAAGATGCAGTATGCTTGCTAGATCATAAAAACTGAATTGAAACTAAAAGTCTTGATAATTTGGTGAGAGGCTGCGAGAGGAGAGGGGGTAGAAGGAACGGTCGTAAAAGTGTCAGTAAGAGGATCAGAACCTTCCATCCGGCCGCTATTGAAGCGGTGCGCATTGAGTTATTCAGAGCTGTAGTATAGATTTGTCTTCAGGCCTCAATTACAGTCGTTTGGCAGCCTGACTGGACGTATGAGAGGAGGGCTGGCGGGAGGCTGCGGCGACTCTGATCCACACTGCCCAGTGGTCCGGCTGTGAGCTTGTCCCCTGGGCCGTGCTTTGTTTTCATTGCAGGCTGCTAGCTCAGGACACTTTTAGCTGCTTCTGCTTTTATACATTTCTGGTTGTATTCTTTTTTCCCTGTCTACTCTGGACTGGACTCTGACTGGATGGGACTGCCTAAACCTATACTAGTCATACTAGTCTGAGCTGCTACTGAGTGAAGGACCATTGGCTGATCTGCACTGTCATCGACACTATGTTTAAGACAGCTCCAGTAGCTCCTCTCTCAGCTTATGAAAACACTGGGACCTCAATGGGCCTCAATGGGCCTCAATGGACCTTAATGGACCTCAATGGGCCTCAATGGACCTCAATGGACCTCAATGGACCTCAATGGGACCGCAACGGACCTCAATGGACCTCAATGGGACCGCAACGGACCTCAATGGACCTCAATGGGACCGCAACGGACCTCAATGGACCTCAATGGGACCGCAACGGACCTCAATGGACCTCAATGGGACCGCAATGGACCTCAATGGACCTCAATGGGACCGCAATGGACCTCAATGGACCTCAATGGACCTCAATGGACCTCAATGGGATCGAAACTGACCTCAATGGACCTCAATGGACCTCAATGGGACCGCAACGGACCTCAATGGACCTCAATGGGACCGCAATGGACCTCAATGGACCTCAATGGGACCGCAATGGACCTCAATGGACCTCAATGGACCTCAATGGGACCGTAACAGACCTCAATGGACCTCAATGGACCTCAATGGGACTGCAATGGACCTCAATGGACCTCAATGGACCTCAATGGGACCGCAATGGACCTCAATGGACCGCAATGGACCTCAATGGACCTCAATGGACCTCAATGGGACCGCAACGGACCTCAATGGACCTCAATGGACCTCAATGGGACCTCAATGGACCTCAATGGGACCGCAATGGACCTCAATGGACCTCAATGGGACCGCAATGGACCTCAATGGACCTCAATGGACCTCAATGGACCTCAATGGACCGCAGTGGACCTCAATGGACCTCAATGGGACCTCAATGGACCTCAATGGACCTCAATGGGACCGCAATGGACTACAATGGACCGCAATGGGACCTCAATGGACCTCAATGGGACCGCAATGGACCTCAATGGACCTCAATGGGACCGCAATGGACCTCAATGGACCTCAATGGACCTCAATGGACCTCAATGGACCGCAGTGGACCTCAATGGACCTCAATGGGACCTCAATGGACCTCAATGGACCTCAATGGGACCGCAATGGACTACAATGGACCGCAATGGACCTCAAAGTTGAATATAATTCGACACTGAATGTGAGAAATTACTCCCAAGGAACTGATTGAGAGAGCTCACCTGGCCTGAGGTAACACATACTAACTAAACAAAGCTCTTCTGGTGACACTTCAGGTCACTCTCAGTGAACTGAGACAATTTAAGAAATAAAAAAAACTAAGCTCTTGGAGAAGGTTTTATGAGGTAATGTCATGGTTTCTTAAGGTATTTGTCAAGGCTCTCACCAACAGCTTACATTTACATTTACATTTACGTCATTTAGCAGACGCTCTTATCCAGAGCGACTTACAAATTGGTGCATTCACCTTATAGCTTCCCAGAGGTTGGTAAGGACAACAGGACCAGGAAGTCCAACAGCTTCCCAGAGGTTGGTAAGGACAACAGGACCAGGAAGTAGCTGTAAGAGAGCTGTTGTAACTCACACCACCAATCCCACCGACCAGCTCACCGACCACAGCATACAAAAAAACACCATTCCAGAGAAGAAAACAACTGAAAACAGAGTTGTTTATCAGCTAATACGTCCGTGTGTCCTCTCTCTTTTTGATCCTTCTCCCTCTCCCTCTCCTGCTCTCGCCTAGCAGCCTTTTCTTGGTTAGGCCGTGGTGGGTTGCCGTGGGTAATCCTGGTGCCCATGTGAAGACCCAGTGCGCCTGGCTCACCCCACTGACAGTCAGATGAAAAGAGGAAGAAGTCGACTCCTCCGGCTGGCACCATCTACCTCTGTCTTGGCCTGGCCGTCCTCTTACATCTCTGGGTGAATTAATAACTCTTGGTAACATCAATGGGCTTCCGCTAAAAGGAAGGGCCTGGATGGTGGATGGTTGGGCTGCTGTCTGAACCCCTGCCATCCACAGGCAGAGCTGACAGGGCAGAGCTGACAGAGTAGAGCCTGCGCCCCAAATGGCACCCTATTCCCTACATAGTGTACTACTCTCACTACTCTGTCTGTCTGTCTGTCTGTCTTTCTCTCTGTCTGTCTCTCTGTCTGTCTGTCTGTCTGTCTGTCTGTCTGTCTGTCTGTCTGTCTGTCTGTCTGTCTGTCTGTCTGTCTGTCTGTCTGTCTGTCTGTCTGTCTGTCTGTCTGTCTGTCTGTCTGTCTGTCTGTCTGTCTGTCTGTCTGTCTCTGTCTCTGTCTCTGTCTCTGTCTCTCTCTCTCTCTCTCTCTCTCTCTCTCTCTCTCTCTCTCTCTCTCTCTCTCTCTCTCTCTCTCTCTCTCTTTGTCTGTCTCAATCTCTATCTCTCTGTCTCTCCCTCTCTCTGTCTGTCTCTCTCTCTCTCTGTCTGTCTCTCTCTCTGTCTGTCTGCCTCTCTCTCTCTTTCTCTCTCTCTCTCTCTCAAGTAGGGCACTATTTAGAGAATAGGATGTCATTTGGGACTCACCTTGAGAAGACTCTGGTCTGACTTAGAAGCCCCTTTAAAGGCTGTGGTCCCTTCTTTTCTTGAGGATCTGACCACTTCAGAGGCATTGTCAACAGCCAAGTTCAATAGGCAGAGAGATTCTTAGCTTGGTCTGGTCTGCGGGGAACCAGCCATGTCTTTATTTACAGCCATCAAAGAGAGGAGGACACAGTCCGTGGAATCCAGTCACTCTGTAATTGTGTCTCTGTGATCTCCAGTACTGATCTTTCAGAAGGAAAACATGTTGGTGGATATGATGAGAACTGGAAGATTGTTGGTGAAGTTGATGCTAAGGCATACCTGGTTCTGCACTCACTGCATGTCCTGGGCTAAGATCCACCCTGAGGCTTACCTGGTTCTGCACTCACTGCATGTCCTGGGCTAAGATCCACCCTAAGGCTTACCTGGTTCTACACTCACTGCATGTCCTGGGCTAAGATCCACCCTAAGGCTTACCTGGTTCTGCACTCACTGCCTGTCCTGAGCTAAGATCCACCCTAAGGCTTACCTGGTTCTGCACTCACTGCCTGTCCTGAGCTAAGATCCACCCTAAGGCTTACCTGGTTCTACACTCACTGCCTGTCCTGAGCTAAGATCCACCCTAAGGCTTACCTGGTTCTACACTCACTGCATGTCCTGAGCTAAGATCCACCCTAAGGCTTACCTGGTTCTACACTCACTGCATGTCCTGGGCTAAGATCCACCCTAAGGCTTACCTGGTTCTACACTCACTGCATGTCCTGGGCTAAGATCCACCCTAAGGCTTACCTGGTTCTGCACTCACTGCATGTCCTGGGCTAAGATCCACCCTAAGGCTTACCTGGTTCGAAACCTGGTACTACTACCCCTGGGGTACCCAGAGGTACCGGCCTAGCCAGAGGTACCGGCCTAGCCAGAGGTACCGGCCTAGCCAGAGGTACCGGCCTAGTTAGAGGTACCGGCCTAGCCAGAGGTACCGGCCTAGCCAGAGGTACCGGCCTAGTTAGAGGTACCGGCCTAGCCAGAGGTACCGGCCTAGCCAGAGGTACCGGCCTAGTTAGAGGTACCGGCCTAGCCAGAGGTACCGGCCTAGCCAGAGGTACCGGCCTAGTTAGAGGTACCGGCCTAGTTAGAGGTACCGGCCTAGCCAGAGGTACCGGCCTAGCCAGAGGTACCGGCCTAGCCAGAGGTACCGGCCTAGCCAGAGGTACCGGCCTAGCCAGAGGGGGCAGCCAACTTGGGAAGACTATATATGATCAGTTGCACATGAGGAGGTACTTTGGACGGAGCAAAACGTGATAAGGGGCACATTAACTTACCAAGCAAGGTTAAGAACCATGTACACCAGATTAGAGTATAGACCTATATGGCATTAGTCAGGAGATTAGAGTATATACCTCTATGGCATTAGTCAGGAGATTAGAGTATAGACCTCTATGGCATTAGTCAGGAGATTAGAGTATAGACCTCTATGGCATTAGTCAGGAGATTAGAGTATAGACCCCTATGGCATTAGTCAGGAGATTAGAGTATAGACCTCTATGGCATTAGTCAGGAGATTAGAGTATAGACCTCTATGGCATTAGTCAGGAGATTAGAGTATAGACCTCTATGGCATTAGTCAGGAGATTAGAGTATAGACCTCTATGGCATTAGTCAGGAGATTAGAGTATAGACCTCTATGGCATTAGTCAGGAGATTAGAGTATAGACCTCTATGGCATTAGTCAGGAGATTAGAGTATATTCTTCTAAATCAAATCAAATCAGATTTTATTTTATTTGTCACATTTTGTATTTGTATTTATTATGGATCCCCATTAGCACTCTTCCTGGGGTCCAGTAAAATTAAGGCAGTTACCCATTTAAAACAGCACACTAAGTGTGTGCCCTCAGGCCCCTACTCCACTACTACATATCTACAACACAAAATCCATGTGTACGTGTGTGTATAGTGCGTATGTTATCATGTGTGTGTGTATGCATGTGTTTGTGCCTATGTTTGTGTTGCTTCACAGTCCCCGCTGTTCCATAAGGTGTATGTATTCATGGCTCTATGTAGTACTGTGCGCCTCCCATAGTCTGTTCTGGACTTGGGGACTGTGAAGAGACCTCTGGTGGCATGTCTTGTGGGGTATGCATGGGCGTCCGAGCTGTGTGCCAGTCGTTCAAACAGACAGCTTGGTGCTTTCAACATGTCAACACCTCTCACAAACACAAGCAGTGATGAAGTCAATCTCTCCTCTACTTTGAGCCAGGAGAGATTGACATGCATATTATTAATGTTTGTTCTCTGTGTACATCCAAGGGCCAGCCGTGCTGCCCTGTTTTGAGCCAATTGCAATTTTCCTAAGTTCCTCTTTGTGGCACCTGACCACACGACTGAACAGTAGTCTAGGTGCGAAAAAACTAGGTCCTGTAGGTCCTGCCTTGTTGATAGTGCTGTTAAGAAGGTAGAGCAGCTCTTTATTATGGACAGACTTCTCCCCATCTTAGCTACTGTTGTATCAATATGTATTGACCATGACAGTTTACAATCCAGAGTTACTCCAAGCAGTTTAGTCACCTCAACTTGCTCAATCTCCACATTATTTATTACAATATTTAATTGAGGTTTGGAGCTTAGTGAATGATTTGTTCCAAATAAAATGCTTTTAGTTTTAGAAATATTTAGGACTAACTTATTCCTTGCCACCCACTCTGAAACTAACTGCACAATTTTTTCCAATAGTTTACTAAGGGTTGGTAACAGGCTAATTGGTCAGCTATTTGAGCCAGTAAAGGAGACTTTACTATTTTTAGGTAGCAGAATGACTTTTGCTTCCCTCCAAGCCTGGGGGCACACACATTCTAGTAGGCTTAAATTGAAGATATGGCAAATAGGAGTGGCAATATCGTCCGCTATTATCCTCAGTAATTTTCCATCCAAGTTGTCAGATCCCGGTGGCTTGCCATTGTTGATAGACAACAATACTTTTTTCACCTCTTCCACACTCACTATAAGGAATTCAAAATTGTAATGCTTGTCTTTCATAATGTGGTCAGATATACTTGGATGTGTAGTGTCAGCAATTGTTGCTGGCATGTCATGCCTAAGTTTGCTAATCTTGCCAATGAAAAAACAATTAAAGTAGTTGGCAATATCAGTTGGTTTTGTGATGAATGAGCCATCTGATTCAATGAATGATGGAGCTGAGTTTGCCTTTTTTCCCAAAATGTCCTTTAAGGTGCTCCAAAGCTTTTTACTATCATTCTTTATGTCATTTATCTTTGTTTCATAGTGTAGTTTCTTCTTCTTTTTATTCAGTTTAGTCACATGATTTCTCAATTTGCAATACGTTTGCCAATCGGTTGTACAGCCAGACTTATTTGCCATTCCTTTTGCCTCATCCCTCTCAACCATACCATTTTTCAATTCCTCATCAATCCACGGGGATTTAACAGTTTTTACAGTGATTTTCTTAATGGGTGCATGCTTATTAGTAACTGGAATAAGCAATTTCATAAATGTGTCAAGTGCAGTGTCTGTTTGCTCCTCATTACACACCACGGACCAACATATATTCTTTACATTAACAACATAGGAATCACTACAAAACGTCTTGTATGACCTCTTATACACAATATTAGGCCCAGCCTTTGGAACTTCTTCCTAGATATGGCTACTATATTGTGATCACTACATCCAATGGATTTGGATACTGCTTTCAAACAAATCTCTGCAGCATTAGTAAAGATATGATCAATACATGTTGATGATTTCATTCCTGTACTGTTTGTAACTACCCTGGTAGGTTGACTGATAACCTGAACCAGGTTGCAGGCACTGGTTATAGTTTGAAGCTTTCTCTTGAGTGGGCAGCCTGATGAAAGCCGGTCAATATTGCCTCTTCCCTCTCAACCAGATCCTCCTCTCCACCCTCTCCGAGTTGGGCATCTCCGGCGCTGCTCACTCTTGGATTGCGTCCTACCTGACAGGTCGCTCCTACCAGGTGGCGTGGCGAGAATCTGTCACCACTGGTGTCCCCCAGGGCTCAGTTCTAGGCCCTCTCCTATTTTCTCTATACAACAAGTCACTTGGCTCTGTCATATCCTCACATGGTCTCTCCTATCATTGCTATGCAGACGACACACAATTAATTTTCTCCTTTCCCCCTTCTGATAACCAGGTGGCGAATCGCATCTCTGCATGTCTGGCAGACATATCAGTGTGGATGTCGGATCACCACCTCAAGCTGAACCTCGGCAAGACGGAGCTGCTCTTCATCCCGGGGAAGGACTGCCCGCTCCATGATCTCGCCATCACGGTTGACAACTCCGTTGTGTCCTCCTCCCAGAGTGCTAAGAACCTTGGCGTGACCCTGGACAACACCCTGTCGTTCTCTGCTAACATCAAAGCGGTGATCCGATCCTGCAGGTTCGTGCTCTACAACATTCGCAGAGTACGACCCTACCTTACACAGAAAGCGGCACAGGTCCTAATCCAGGCACTTGTCATCTCCCGTCTGGATTACTGCAACTCGCTGTTGGCTGGGCTCCCTGCCTGTGCCATTAAACCCCTACAACTTATCCAGAACGCTGTAGCCTGTCTGGTGTTCAACCTTCCCAAGTTCTCTCACGTCACCCCGCTCCTCCACACACTCCACTGGCTTCCAGTTGAAGCTCGCATCTACTACAAAACTATGGTGCTTGCCTACGGAGCTGTGAGGGGAACGGCACCTCCTTTAACTTCAGGCTCTGATCAGACCCTACACCCAAACGAGGGCACTACGTTCATCCACCTCTGGCCTGCTAGCCCCCCTACCTCTACGGAAGCACAGTTCCCGCTCAGCCCAGTCAAAGCTATTCGCTGCTCTGGCACCCCAATGGTGGAACAAGCTCCCCCACGACGCCAGGACAGCGGAGTCACTGACCACCTTCCGGAGACACTTGAAACCCTACCTCTTTAAGGAATACCTGGAATAGTATAAAAGTAATCCTTCTATCCCCCCATTACTACCGCTGTCTTTTGTCTAAACTAACACCTGACTTATTTCACCTGCTAGCACTGACTTGTTTAAAGAAATGTACTTATTGTGATCGAGATGTAGTTGTCCCTGATTGCACTGACTTTGCTCACAGCTGCTTCTTTGAAGAAGTGTACTTACTGTGATCAAGATGTGGTTCTCCCACTGGCTATCCTAAGTTGAATGCACCAATTTGTAAGTCGCTCTGGATAAGAGCGTCTGCTAAATGACTTAAATGTAAATGTAAATATTTATATCACCCAGAAAGTATACCTCTCTATTGATCACATACATTATCAAGCATTTCACACATGTTATCCAGATACTGACTGTTAGCACTTGGTGGTCTATAGCAGCTTCCCACCAGAATGGGCTTTAGGTGAGGCAGATGAACCTGTAGCCATATTACTTCAACAGTATTTAACATGAGATACTCTCTAATCTTCAAGGAATGTGGTTCTGAATATAAACAGCAACCCCTACACCATTGGCATTTCTATCTTTTCTGTAAATGTTATAACCTTGTATTGCTACCACTGTATCATCAAAGGTATTATCTAAGTGAGTTTCAGAGATAGTCAGAATATGAATATCATCTGTTACTAGCAAATTATTGATTTCATTAACCTTGTTTCTTAAGCTACATGCGCCGAATACAACAGTAGACCTTACCGTGAAATACTTACTTACAAGCCCTTAACCAACAATGCAGTTCAAGAAATAGAGTTAAGAAAATATTTACTAAATAAGCTAAAGTAAAAAATGTTATTAAAAGTAACACAATAAAATAACAATAACGAGGCTATATACAGGGGGTACCGGTACAGAGTCAATGTGCAGGGGTATAGGTTAGTTGAGGTAATTTGTACATGTAGGTAGGGGTAAAGTGACTATGCATAGATAATAAACAGCGAGTAGCAGCAGTGTAAAATGTAGATAGTCCGGGTGTCCATTTGGCCATTTGATTAATTGTCCTTATGGCTTGGGGGTAGAAGCTGTTCAGGAGCCTTTTGGACCTAGACTTGGCGCTCCGGTACCGCTTGCCGTGTGGTAGCAAGAGAGAACAGTCCATGTCTTGGGTGGCTGGAGTTTTTGACAATTTTTTCGGCCTTCCTCTGACACCTAAGGATTGTGACATGGACACCTTTGGTTAGAGTATATACAGTATATACATTCTAAGGACTGGGACATGTATACCTTAGGTTAGAGTATATATATATATATATATATATATATATATTATATATATATATATATATATATATATATATATATATATACATTGTAAGGACTGGGACATGTATACCTTAGGTTAGAGTATATATATATATATACATTCTAAGGACTGGGACATGTATACCTTAGGTTAGAGTATATATATATATAGACATTCTAAGGACTGGGACATGTATACCTTAGGTTAGAGTATATATATATATAGACATTCTAAGGATAGGACATGTATACCTTAGGTTAGAGTATATATATATATATATATATATATATATATATATATATATATATATATATATATATATATATATATATATATATATATATACATTCTAAGGACTGGGACATGTATACCTTAGGTTAGAGTATATATATATATATATATATATATATATATATATATATATATATATATATATATATATATATTCTAAGGACTGGGACATGTATATCTTAGGTTAGAGTATATATATATATAGAGACATTCTAAGGACTGGGACATGTATACCTTAGGTTAGAGTATATATATATATAGACATTCTAAGGACTGGGACATGTATACCTTAGGTTAGAGTATATATATATATATATACATTCTAAGGACTGGGACATGTATACCTTAGGTTAGAGTATATATATATATAGACATTCTAAGGACTGGGACATGTATACCTTAGGTTAGAGTATATATATATATAGACATTGTAAGGACTGGGACATGTATACCTTAGGTTAGAGTATATATATATATATAGACATTCTAAGGACTGGGACATGTATACCTTAGGTTAGAGTATATATATATATAGACATTCTAAGGACTGGGACATGTATACCTTAGGTTCGAGTATATATATATATATATATATATATATATATATATATATATATATATATATATATATATATATATATAGACATTCTAAGGACTGGGACATGTATACCTTAGGTTAGAGTATATATATATATATAGACATTCTAAGGACTGGGACATGTATACCTTAGGTTAGAGTATATATATATATATAGACATTCTAAGGACTGGGACATGTATACCTTAGGTTAGAGTATATATATATATATATAGACATTCTAAGGACTGGGACATGTATACCTTAGGTTAGAGTATATATATATATATATATATATATATATATATATATATATATATATATATATATATATATATATATATATATATATATATATATATATATATATTCTAAGGACTGGGACATGTATACCTTAGGTTAGAGTATATATATATAGAGACATTCTAAGGACTGGGACATGTATACCTTAGGTTAGAGTATATATATATATAGAGACATTCTAAGGACTGGGACATGTATACCTTAGGTTAGAGTATATATATATATAGACATTCTAAGGACTGGGACATGTATACCTTAGGTTAGAGTATATATATATATAGACATTGTAAGGACTGGGACATGTATACCTTAGGTTAGAGTATATATATATATATAGACATTCTAAGGACTGGGACATGTATACCTTAGGTTAGAGTATATATATATATAGACATTCTAAGGACTGGGACATGTATACCTTAGGTTCGAGTATATATATATATATATATATATATATATATATATATATATATATAGACATTCTAAGGACTGGGACATGTATACCTTAGGTTAGAGTATATATATATATATAGACATTCTAAGGACTGGGACATGTATACCTTAGGTTAGAGTATATATATATATATAGACATTCTAAGGACTGGGACATGTATACCTTAGGTTAGAGTATATATATATATATATACATTCTAAGGACTGGGACATGTATACCTTAGGTTAGAGTATATATATATATATATATATATATATATATATATATATATATATATATATATATATATATATATATATATATTCTAAGGACTGGGACATGTATACGTTAGGTTAGAGTATATATATATAGAGACATTCTAAGGACTGGGACATGTATACCTTAGGTTAGAGTATATATATATATAGAGACATTCTAAGGACTGGGACATGTATACCTTAGGTTAGAGTATATATATATATAGACATTCTAAGGACTGGGACATGTATACCTTAGGTTAGAGTATATATATATATATACATTCTAAGGACTGGGACATGTATACCTTAGGTTAGAGTATATATATCTATTGACATTCTAAGGACTGGGACATGTATACCTTAGGTTAGAGTATATATATATATAGACATTGTAAGGACTGGGACATGTATACCTTAGGTTAGAGTATATATATATATATAGACATTCTAAGGACTGGGACATGTATACCTTAGGTTAGAGTATATATATATATAGACATTCTAAGAACTGGGACATGTATACCTTAGGTTCGAGTATATATATATATATATATATATATAGACATTCTAAGGACTGGGACATGTATACCTTAGGTTAGAGTATATATATATATATATAGACATTCTAAGGACTGGGACATGTATACCTTAGGTTAGAGTATATATATATATAGACATTCTAAGGACTGGGACATGTATACCTTAGGTTAGAGTATATATATATATATATATATATATATATATATATATATATATATATATATATATATATATATATATATATATATTCTAAGGACTGGGACATGTATACCTTAGGTTAGAGTATATATATATATATATATAGAGACATTCTAAGGACTGGGACATGTATACCTTAGGTTAGAGTATATATATATATAGACATTCTAAGGACTGGGACATGTATACCTTAGGTTAGAGTATATATATATATATATACATTCTAAGGACTGGGACATGTATACCTTAGGTTAGAGTATATATATATATAGACATTCTAAGGACTGGGACATGTATACCTTAGGTTAGAGTATATATATATATAGACATTGTAAGGACTGGGACATGTATACCTTAGGTTAGAGTATATATATATATATAGACATTCTAAGGACTGGGACATGTATACCTTAGGTTAGAGTATATATATATATATAGACATTCTAAGGACTGGGACATGTATACCTTAGGTTCGAGTATATATATATATATATATATATATATATATATATATATATATATATATATATATATATATATAGACATTCTAAGGACTGGGACATGTATACCTTAGGTTAGAGTATATATATATATATAGACATTCTAAGGACTGGGACATGTATACCTTAGGTTAGAGTATATATATATATAGACATTCTAAGGACTGGGACATGTATACCTTAGGTTAGAGTATATATATATATAGACATTCTAATGACTGGGACATGTATACCTTAGGTTAGAGAATATATATATATAGACATTCTAAGGACTGGGACATGTATACCTTAGGTTAGAGTATATATATATATAGACATTCTAAGGACTGGGACATGTATACCTTAGGTTAGAGTATATATATATATATAGACATTCTAAGGACTGGGACATGTATACCTTAGGTTCGAGTATATATATATATATATATAGACATTCTAAGGACTGGGACATGTATACCTTAGGTTAGAGTATATATATATAGACATTCTAAGGACTGGGACATGTATACCTTAGGTTAGAGTATATATATATATAGACATTCTAAGGACTGGGACATGTATACCTTAGGTTAGAGTATATATATATATATATAGACATTCTAAGGACTGGGACATGTATACCTTAGGTTCGAGTATATATATATATATATAGACATTCTAAGGACTGGGACATGTATACCTTAGGTTAGAGTATATATATAGAGACATTCTAAGGACTGGGACATGTATACCTTAGGTTAGAGTATATATATATAGACATTCTAAGGACTGGGACATGTATACCTTAGGTTAGAGTATATATATATATAGACATTCTAAGGACTGGGACATGTATACCTTAGGTTAGAGTATATATATATATATATATAGACATTCTAAGGACTGGGACATGTATACCTTAGGTTAGAGTATATATATATATAGACATTCTAAGGACTGGGACATGTATACCTTAGGTTAGAGTATATATATATATAGACATTCTAAGGACTGGGACATGTATACCTTAGGTTAGAGTATATATATATATAGACATTCTAAGGACTAGGACATGTATACCTTAGGTTAGAGTATATATATATATATAGACATTCTAAGGACTGGGACATGTATACCTTAGGTTAGAGTATATATATATATATATACATTCTAAGGACTGGGACATGTATACCTTAGGTTAGAGTATATATATATATATATATAGACATTCTAAGGACTGGGACATGTATACCTTAGGTTAGAGTATATATATATATAGACATTGTAAGGACTGGGACATGTATACCTTAGGTTAGAGTATATATATATATAGACATTCTAAGGACTGGGACATGTATACCTTAGGTTAGAGTATATATATATATAGACATTCTAAGGACTGGGACATGTATACCTTAGGTTAGAGTATATATATATATATATATATATATCCATTCTAAGGACTGGGACATGTATACCTTAGGTTAGAGTATATATATATATAGACATTCTAAGGACTGGGACATGTATACCTTAGGTTAGACTATATATATATATATAGACATTGTAAGGACTGGGACATGTATACCTTAGGTTAGAGTATATATATATATATACATTCTAAGGACTGGGACATGTATACCTTAGGTTAGAGTATATATATATATAGACATTGTAAGGACTGGGACATGTATACCTTAGGTTAGAGTATATATATATATAGACATTCTAAGGACTGGGACATGTATACCTTTGGTTAGAGTATATATATATATAGACATTCTAAGGACTGGGACATGTATACCTTAGGTTAGAGTATATATATATATATATATATATATATATACATTCTAAGGACTGGGACATGTATACCTTAGGTTAGAGTATATATATATATAGACATTCTAAGGACTGGGACATGTATACCTTAGGTTAGAGTATATATATATATATATAGACATTGTAAGGACTGGGACATGTATACCTTAGGTTAGAGTATATATATATATATATACATTCTAAGGACTGGGACATGTATACCTTAGGTTAGAGTATATATATATATATATATATATATATAGACATTCTAAGGACTGGGACATGTATACCTTAGGTTAGAGTATATATATATATATATAGACATTGTAAGGACTGGGACATGTATACCTTAGGTTAGAGTATATATATATATATATATATATATATATATATATATATATATAGACATTCTAAGGACTGGGACATGTATACCTTAGGTTAGAGTATATATATATATAGACATTGTAAGGACTGGGACATGTATACCTTAGGTTAGAGTATATATATATATATATACATTCTAAGGACTGGGACATGTATACCTTAGGTTAGAGTATATATATATATATATATATATATATATATAGACATTCTAAGGACTGGGACATGTATACCTTAGGTTAGAGTATATATATATATAGACATTGTAAGGACTGGGACATGTATACCTTAGGTTAGAGTATATTTATATATATATATATATATATAGACATTCTAAGGACTGGGACATGTATACCTTAGGTTAGAGTATATATATATATATATATAGACATTCTAAGGACTGGGACATGTATACCTTAGGTTAGAGTATATATATATATATATACATTCTAAGGACTGGGACATGTATACCTTAGGTTAGAGTATATATATATATATATACATTCTAAGGACTGGGACATGTATACCTTAGGTTAGAGTATATATATATATATATAGACATTCTAAGGACTGGGACATGTATACCTTAGGTTAGAGAATATATATATATATAGACATTCTAAGGCCTGGGACATGTATACCTTAGGTTAGAGCATATATATATATATATACATTCTAAGGACTGGGACATGTATACCTTAGGTTAGAGTATATATATATATAGACATTCTAAGGACTGGGACATGTATACCTTAGGTTAGAGTATATATATATATATACATTCTAAGGACTGGGACATGTATACCTTAGGTTAGAGTATATATATATATAGACATTCTAAGGACTGGGACATGTATACCTTAGGTTAGAGTATATATATATATATATAGACATTCTAAGGACTGGGACATGTATACCTTAGGTTAGAGTATATATATATATAGACATTCTAAGGACTGGGACATGTATACCTTAGGTTAGAGAATATATATATATATATAGACATTCTAAGGACTGGGACATGTATACCTTAGGTTAGAGTATATATATATATATATATACATTCTAAGGACTGGGACATGTATACCTTAGGTTAGAGTATATATATATATAGACATTCTAAGGACTGGGACATGTATACCTTAGGTTAGAGTATATATATATATATATACATTCTAAGGACTGGGACATGTATACCTTAGGTTAGAGTATATATATATATAGACATTCTAAGGACTGGGACATGTATACCTTAGGTTAGAGTATATATATATATATAGACATTCTAAGGACTGGGACATGTATACCTTAGGTTAGAGTATATATATATATAGACATTCTAATGACTGGGAGTCTAGACCTAGAACTCTATGTCATCAGTCAGGAAGATATTGTGTATTGAATGTTGAAGTTCTCCTACAGCATTAGAGTCGAGTAACTGGGATTATTTTAACCTCAACTTCAACAGTCCTCACTTACTGTGCTCTTAAACCATCTATTATTGGAAAATGTACACTATACTGTATATTTCCTAATGTACAGTATATATTTCCTAATGTACAGTATATATTTCCTAATGTACAGTATATATTTCCTAATGCACAGTATATATTTCCTAATGTACAGTATATATTTCCTAATGTACAGTATATATTTCCTAATATACAGTAAACACCCAGTGGCCAGTTTATCAGGTACACCCCCCCGTTCACGAAAATGGTTTGCTCCAACAGACAGTGAGTTACATAGCAGTGGCTTGCTACATAAAGCAGGCAGACAGGCATCGAGGCATTCAGTTACCGTTTGATTGAACGGTTGGAACGGGCAAAACGAGTGACCTAAGCAACTTTGGGAGTGGTGTGATCGTCGGTGCCAGATGCACCAGACCCAGTATCTCAGAAACGCCCTCCTGGGCTTTTCACTCACGACGGTGTCTAGGGTTTACCAAGAATGGTGCGACAAACAAGAAACATCCAGTCAGCAGCAGTCTTATGGGTGAAAACAGCTCGTTGATGAGAGGTCAAAGGTGAATGGCAAAAACAGATTGAACGTTAGAATGGGCAAAACGAGTGACCTAAGGAACTTTTAGGTCGAAGGAGAATGGCAAGAATCGTGCAAGCTAACAGGCGGGCGAAAAAAACAGGCAAATAACGGCGCAGTACAACAGTGGTGTGCAGAACGGCAACTTGTCGGTCCTTGTCACGGATGGGATATTGCAGCAGACGACAACACAGCGTTACACTCCTATCAGCTAAAAACAAGAAGAATTGGCTCCAGAGGGCACGCGATCAGCAACACTGGACAATTGAGGAGTGGAAAAACATCCCCTGGTCCAACGAATCACGGTTCCTGGTGGCAGTGGTGTGATGGTGTGGGGAATGTTTTCCTGGCACACGTTAGGTCTCTTTATACCAATCGAGCAACGTTTCCATGCCCCGAAGAATTCAGGCTGTTCTGGAGGCAGAGGGGGGTCCGACTCAGTACTAGATGGGTGTACCTAATAAACTGGCCACTGAGTGTATATTTCTTAATAGGGATCGTATTTGGGTGAGCGGTACATTTACTCAGTTGGTGAAAGACATACAGCTGTTTTCTCTGTGAATCTCTCTCTTCACCTCTCTCTCTCTCAATTCAATTTCAATTTCAATTTAAGGGCTTTATTGGCATGGGAAACGTGTGTTAACATTGCCAAAGCAAGTGAAGTAGATAGTAAACAAAAGTGAAATAAACAATAAATATTAACAGTAAACATTACACTCAGAAGTTTCAAAAGAATAAAGACATTTCAAATGTCATATTATGTATATATACAGTGTTGTAACAATGTGCAAATAGTTAAAGTACAAATGGGAAAATAAATAAACATAAATATGGGTTGTATTTACAATGGTGTTTGTTCTTCACTGGTTGCCCTTTTCTTGTGGCAACAGGTCACAAATCTTGCAGCTGTGATGGCACACTGTGGTTTTTCACCCAGTAGATAAGGGAGTTTATCAAAATTGGGTTTGTTTTCGAATTCTTTGTGGATCGCTGTAATCTGAGGGAAATATGTGTCTCTAATATGGTCATACATTTGGCAGGAGGTTAGGAAGTGCAGCTCAGTTTCCACCTCATTTTGTGGGCAGTGTGCACATAGCCTGTCTTCTCTTGAGAGCCAGGTCTGCCTACGGCGGCCTTTCTCAATAGCAAGGCTATGCTCACTGAGTCTGTACATAGTCAAAGCTTTCCTTAAGTTTGGGTCAGTCACAGTGGTCAAGTATTCTGCCACTGTGTACTCTCTGTTTAGGGCCAAATAGCATTCTAGTTTGCTCTGTTTTTTTGTTTGTTCTTTCCAATGTGTCAAGTAATTCTCTTTTTGTTTTCTCATGATTTGGTTGGGTCTAGTTGTGTTGTTGTTGTTGTTGTCCTGGGGCTGTGTGGGGTCTGTTTGTGTTTGTGAACAGAGCCCCAGGACAAGCTTACTTAGGGGACTCTTCTCCAAGTTCATCTCTCTGTAGGTGATGGCTTTGTTATGGAAGGTTTGGGAATCGCTTCCTTTTAAGTGGTTATAGAATTTAACGGCTCTTTTCTGGATTTTGATAATTAGCGGGTATTGGCCTAATTCTGCTCTGCATGCATTATTTGGTGTTTTACGTTGTACACGGAGGATGTTTTTGCAGAATTCTGCATGCAGAGTCTCAATTTGGTGTTTGTCCCATTTTGTGAATTCTTGGTTGGTGAGCGGACCCCAGACCTCAGAACCATAAAGGACAATGGGTTCTATAACTGATTCAAGTATTTTTAGCCAGATCCTAATTGGTATGTCAAATTTTATGTTCCTTTTGATGGCATAGAAGGCCCTTCTTGCCTTGTCTCTCAGATCGTTCACAGCTTTGTGGAAGTTACCTGTGGCGCTGATGTTTAGGCCGAGGTATGTATAGTTTTTTGTGTGCTCTAGGGCAACGGTGTCTAGATGGAATTTGTATTTGTGGTCCTGGCAACTGGACCTTTTTTGGAACACCATTATTTTTGTCTTACTGAGATTTACTGTCAGGGCCCAGGTCTGACAGAATCTGTGCAGAAGATCTAGGTGCTGCTGTAGGCCCTCCTTGGTTGGTGACAGAAGCACCAGATCGTCAGCAAACAGAAGACATTTGACTTCAGATTCTAGTAGGGTGAGGCCGGGTGCTGCAGACTGTTCTAGTGCCCTCGCCAATTCGTTGATATATATGTTGAAGAGGGTGGCGCTTAAACTGCATCCCTGTCTCACCCCACGGCCCTGTGGAAAGAAATGTGTGTGTTTTTTGCCAATTTTAACCGCACACTTGTTGTTTGTGTACATGGATTTTATAATGTCGTATGTTTTTCCCCCAACCCCACTTTCCATCAATTTGTATAGCAGACCCTCATGCCAAATTGAGTCAAAAGCTTTTTTGAAATCAACAAAGCATGAGAAGACTTTGCCTTTGTTTTGGTTTGTTTGTTTGTCAATTAGGGTGTGCAGGGTGAATACATGGTCTGTCGTACGGTAATTTGGTAAAAAGCCAATTTGACATTTGCTCAGTACATTGTTTTCACTGAGGAAATGAACTAGTCTGCTGTTAATGATAATGCAGAGGATTTTCCCAAGGTTGCTGTTGACGCATATCCCACGGTAGTTATTGGGGTCAAATTTGTCTCCACTTTTGTGGATTGGGGTGATCAGTCCTTGGTTCCAGATGTTGGGGAAGATGCCAGAGCTAAGGATGATGTTAAAGAGTTTAAGTATAGCTAATTGAAATTTGTGGTCTGTATATTTTATCATTTCATTGAGGATACCATCAACACCACAGGACTTTTTGGGTTGGAGGGTTTGTATTTTATCCTGTAGTTCATTCAATGTAATTGGAGAATCCAGTGGGTTCTGGTAGTCTTTAATAGTTGATTCTAAGATTTGCATTTGATCATGTATATTTTTTTGCTGTTTGTTCTCTGTTATAGGGCCAAAAAGATTGGAGAAGTGGTTTACCCATACATCTCCGTTTTGGATAGATAGCTATTCGTGTTGTTGTTTGTTTAGTGTTTTCCAATTTTCCCAGAAGTGGTTAGAGTCTATGGATTCTTCAATTACATTGAGCTGATTTCTGACATGCTGTTCCTTCTTTTTCCGTAGTGTATTTCTGTATTGTTTTAGTGATTCACCATAGTGAAGGCGTAGGCTCAGGTTTTCTGGGTCTCTATGTTTTTGGTTGGATAGGTTTCTCAATTTCTTTCTTAGGTTTTTGCATTCTTCATCAAACCATTTATCACTGTTATTACTTTTCTTTGGTTTTCTGTTAGAGATTTTTAGATTTGATAGGGAAGCTGAGAGGTCAAATATACTGTTTAGGTTTTCTACTGCCAAGTTTACACCTTCACTATTACAGTGGGACGTTTTGTCCAGGAAGTTGTCTAGAATGGATTGAATTTGTTGTTTCCTAATTGTTTTTTGGTAGGTTTCAACACTACTTTCCTTCCATCTATAGCATTTCTTAATATTATTCAGTTCTTTTGGCTTTGATGCCTCATGATTGAGTATTGCTCTGTTCAAGTAGACTGTGATTTTGCTGTGGTCTGATAGGGGTGTCAGTGGGCTGACTGTGAACGCTCTGAGAGACTCTGGGTTGAGGTCAGTGATAAAGTAGTCTACAGTACTACTGCCAAGAGATGAGCTATAGGTGTACCTACCATAGGAGTCCCCTCGAAGCCTACCATTGACTATGTACATACCCAGTGTGCGACAGAGCTGCAGGAGTCGTGACCCATTTTTGTTGGTTATGTTGTCGTAGTTGTGCCTAGGGGGGCATATGGGGGAGGGAATGCTGTCACCTCCAGGTAGGTGTTTGTCCCCCTGTGTGCTGAGGGTGTCAGGTTCTTGTCCAGTTCTGGCATTTAGGTCGCCACAGACTAGTACATGTCCCTGGGTCTGGAAATTATTGATTTCCCCCTCCAGGATGGAGGGGGAAATCTCTCTCTCTCTCTCTCTCTCTCTCTCTCTCTCTCTCTCTCTCTCTCTCTCTCTCTCTCTCTCTCTCTCTCTCTCTCTCTCCCTCTCTCCCTCTCTCCCTCTCTCTCTCTCTCTCTCTCTCTCTCTCTCTCTCTCTCTCTCTCTCTCTCTCTCTCTCTGTCCAGACCTCTCCTCTGAACAGTATGGACCAGTGGGGGTGTTCCAGGCTCTCCAGCACAGTGCTCCAGTGTGAGCAGGGCTTTGAGAGGTACGAGGTCCACTCTGTTACTGCTGCCCTGCACAGCCTCTGTGACATCTAGCTGGTGAGGAGAATATGTAATGTAATGTAATGTAATGGACATCTATGACTGTGGAGAAACTATGGGCAAAATATAATCTGTCTTCACCCTATCTCTGCCCCTCTCTCTATCAAACTTCCTCTCCCTCTCCTATCTATTTCTCTCTCTCTCTCTCTCTCTCTCTCTCTCTCTCTCTCTCTCTCTCTCTCTCTCTCTCTCTCTCTCTCTCTCCTCTCTCTCTCTCCCCCCTCTCTCTCTCTCTCTCTCTCTCTGTCTGTCTTTGTCTGTGTGTGTGGTGTAGGAGTACATCAAGCCAGTGCTGAGCCAGCAGGAGCCGGGACGTTGGGCGACAGGGCGTTGGGCCAGATCAACACAGTGCACACTGGGAGAGGCAGCAAGATAGAGAGAGCCAGGTGGCCAGGGGTGTCCTCTATGTCTCTCTGGCCCTGCTCTCTCCCTTCATGCCCTCCTCACTGAAGAGCTGTGGCAGAGGCTCTACCTTCTCAGGGGAGAGGGTGGTGATAGCGCTATGGCTAGCTTGTGTCTGCAGCCCACAGACTTCACGACTGGTAAGAGAGTAATAGGTAGTCTTGGATACTAATACACACACACACACACACTCAATACCAGGGATCATCAACTGGATTCAGCCGCAGGCCTATTTTTTCCTCGAACGGTGGGTCATGGGGCTGGAACATAATTACAAATATTTTGTAGACTGCAAATTGACCGCAAGAATCCCAAACAGATATAATATTTGACTAAAATATAATCATTTCAAACTTTGCTTACGTTTGTATACGGTCGCATAATATATCTCTCTATTATGCGTGGGAATACTTTGGAACAGATTTCCAAAATTAAAATCACCTGCCGCTGATTGGCTAGTGTTTTTAACAGTCTTTTATGTACAACAATAAAACAACTTAGGGGGGCAAATAAATCACCTGGGCCGCCAGTTGGGGAAGTTGCTTTATACCCATTTATGTCCACACTGGTGTGGGGGGTTTATAGCACTTGTGTAGCTATGAAACTACAGACCAGAAAGCTATAGAATTAATGAAACCCTATTGGCTATAGCGCTGTGAGGATCATTACAAACTTATGAGGCTTGTACACTCTTAGCTGTCTAGAACCTAAAAGGGTTCTTCGGCTGTCCCCATAGCAGAAACCTTTGAAGAACCCTTTTTAGTTCCAGGTAGAACCCTTTTGGATTCCATCTAGAACCATTTCCACAGAGGGTTCTACCTGGAACCAAAACATGTTCTCCTGTGGGAACAGTGGAAGAACCCTTTTAGAACCCTTTTTTCTAAGAATGTACTATGGTAATGTCATTAGTGCTGAGAATGTACTATGGTAATATAATTAGTGCTGAGAATGTACTATGGTAATGTCATTAGTGCTGAGAATGTACTATGGTAATATAATTAGTGCTGAGAATGTACTATGGTAATATAATTAGTGCTGAGAATGTACTATGGTAATGTCATTAGTGCTGAGAATGTACTATGGTAATATCATTAGTGCTAGAATGTACTATGGTAATGTCATTATTGCTGAGAATGTACTATGGTAATGTCATTAGTGCTGAGAATGTACTATGGTAATGTCATTAGTGCTGAGAATGTACTATGGTAATGTCATTAGTGCTGAGAATGTACTATGGTAATGTCATTATTGCTGAGAATGTACTATGGTAATATCATTAGTGCTGAGAATGTACTATGGTAATGTCATCAGTGCTGAGAATGTACTATGGTAATATAATTAGTGCTGAGAATGTACTATGGTAATATCATTAGTGCTGAGAATGTACTATGGTAATATCATTAGTGCTGAGAATGTACTATGGTAATGTCATTAGTGCTGAGAATGTACTATGGTAATGTCATTATTGCTGAGAATGTACTATGGTAATATCATTAGTGCTGAGAATGTACTATGGTCATGTCATTAGTGCTGAGAATGTACTATGGTAATATCATTAGTGCTGAGAATGTACTATGGTAATGTCATTAGTGCTGAGAATGTACTATGGTAATGTCATTAGTGCTGAGAATGTACTATGGTAATATAATTAGTAATGAGAATGTACTATGGTAATGTCATTAGTGCTGAGAATGTACTATGGTAATATCATTAGTGCTGAGAATGTACTATGGTAATATCATTAGTGCTGAGAATGTACGATGGTAATATCATTAGTGCTGAGAATGTACTATGGTAATGTCATTAGTGCTGAGAATGTACTATGGTAATGTCATTAGTGCTGAGAATGTACTATGGTAATGTCATTAGTGCTGAGAATGTACTATGGTAATATCATTAGTGCTGAGAATGTACTATGGTCATGTCATTAGTGCTGAGAATGTACTATGGTAATGTCATTAGTGCTGAGAATGTACTCTGGTAATATCATTTGTGCTGAGAATGTACTATGGTAATATCATTAGTGCTGAGAATGTACTATGGTAATATCGTTAGTGCTGAGAATGTACTATGGTAATGTCATTAGTGCTGAGAATGTACTATGGTAATGTCATTATTGCTGAGAATGTACTATGGTAATATCATTAGTGCTGAGAATGTACTATGGTAATGTCATTAGTGCTGAGAATGTACTATGGTAATATCATTAGTGCTGAGAATGTACTATGGTAATGTCATTAGTGCTGAGAATGTACTATGGTATTTTCATTAGTGCTGAGAATGTACTATGGTAATGTCATTAGTGCTGAGAATGTACTATGGTAATGTCATTAGTGCTGAGAATGTACTATGGTAATATCATTAGTGCTGAGAATGTACTATGGTAATGTCATTAGTGCTGAGAATGTACTATGGTAATGTCATTATTGCTGAGAATGTACTATGGTAATATCATTAGTGCTGAGAATGTACTATGGTCATGTCATTAGTGCTGAGAATGTACTATGGTAATATAATTAGTGCTGAGAATGTACTATGGTAATGTCATTAGTGCTGAGAATGTACTATGGTAATGTCATTAGTGCTGAGAATGTACTATGGTAATATCATTAGTGCTGAGAATGTACTATGGCAATATCATTAGTAATGAGAATGTACTATGGTAATGTCATTAGTGCTGAGAATGTACTATGATAATGTCATTAGTGCTGAGAATGTACTATGGTAATATCATTATTGATGAGAATGTACTATGGTAATATCATTAGTGCTGAGAATGTACTATGGTAATGTCATTAGTGCTGAGAATGTACTATGGTAATATCATTAGTGCTGAGAATGTACTATGGTAATATCATTAGTGCTGAGAATGTACTATGGTAATATCATTAGTGCTGAGAATGTACTATGGTAATGTCATTAGTGCTGAGAATGTACTATGGTAATGTCATTAGTGCTGAGAATGTACTATGGTAATATCATTAGTGCTGAGAATGTACTATGGTAATATCATTAGTGCTGATAATGTACTATGGTAATATCATTAGTGCTGAGAATGTACTATGGTAATATCATTAGTGCTGAGAATGTACTATGGTAATGTCATTAGTGCTGAGAATGTACTATGGTAATGTCATTAGTGCTGAGAATGTACTATGGTAATATCATTAGTGCTGAGAATGTACTATGGTAATATCATTAGTGCTGAGAATGTACTATGGTAATGTCATTACCCTCCGCTGCAACTTGCCCATGCCCCCCCCCCGCTTCTCCTTCACACAAATCCAGACAGCTGATGTTCTGAAAGAGCTGCAAAATCTGGACCCCTACAAATCATCTGGGCTAGACAATCTGGACCCTTTCTTACTAAAACTAGCCGCCGAAATTGTCGCAACCCCTATTACTAGCCTGTTCAACCTCTCTTTCGTAACGTCTGAGATCCCCAGAGATTGGAAAGCTGCCGCGGTCATCCCCCTCTTCAAAGGGGGTGACACTCTAGATCCAAACTGTTACAGACCCATATCCATCCTGCCCTGCCTTTCAAAAGTTTTTGAAAGCCAAGTTAACAAACAGATCACCGACCATTTCGAATCCCACCGTACCTTCTCCGCTATGCAATCCGGTTTCCGAGCTGGTCATGGGTGCACTTCAGCCACGCTCAAGGTCCTAAACAATATTATAACCGCGATCGATAATAGACAGTACTGTATAGCCGTTTTCATTGACCTGGCCAAGGCTTTCGACTCTGTCAACCACCGCATTCTTATTGGCAGACTAAATAGCCTTGGTTTCTCAAATGACTGCCTCGCCTGGTTCACCAACTACTTCTCTGATAGAGTTCAATGTGTCAAATCGGAGGGCCTGTTGTCTGGACCTATGGCAGTCTCTATGGGGGTGCCACAGGGTTCAATTCTTGGGCAGACTCTTTTCTCTGTGTACAGTAATCCCTCGTTTATCGCGGGGGTTACGTTCCGAAAATGACCCGCGATAAGTGAAATCCGCGAAATAGAAAACTTTTTTTTTTTTACAATTAGCAACTATTACATGTATACAAATACAGTGACTCACGTGTAGGCCGTTTCGTCGACATTATGGGTTTAGAAGATGTTCGAAATTACAAGATAATTTGGCCAACTTAATGTAAATTTGCCAAGCTGTTTTATGTACGTACACATAACTGCACGAGACGACAAAATGATAGCACAATTCGTAGCATGTTTTGATACAAGAAGCGGGAGTGAGTTTTTAGCGAATCAGAATGCAGAGCACAATGCACCAAAAAAAAAAAAAAAATGCATTATGAAAATCCGCGAAATAGCGAATCCGCGATAAGTGAACCGCGAAGTGGCGAGGGATCACTGTATATCAATGACGTCGCTCTTGCAGCTGGTGACTCTCAGATCCACCTCTACGCAGACGACACCATTTTGTATACATCTGGCCCTTCATTGGACACTGTGTTAACAAACCTCCAAACGAGCTTCAATGCCATACAACACTCCTTCAGTAGCCTCCAACTGCTCTTAAACACTAGTAAAACTAAATGCATGCTCTTCAACCGAACGCTGCTTGCACCCGCCCACCCGACTAGAATCACTACTCTCGACGGGTCTGACCTAGAGTATGTGGACAACTACAAATATCTAGGTGTCTGGTTAGACTGTAAACTCTCCTTCCAGACTCACATTAAGAATCTCCAATCCAAAGTTAAATCTAGAATCGGTTTCCTATTTCGCAACAAAGCCTCCTTCACTCATGCTGCCAAACATGCCCTCGTAAAACTGACTATCCTACCGATCCTTGACTTCGGCGATGTCATTTACAAAATAGCCTCCAACACTCTACTCAGCAAATTGGATGTAGTCTATCACAGTGCCATCCGTTTTGTCTCCAAAGCCCCATATACTACCCACCACTGTGACCTGTACGCTCTTGTTGGCTGGTCCTCACTACATATTCGTCGCCAAACCCACTGGCTCCAGGCCATCTATAAATCACTGCTAGGCAAATCCCCGCCTTATCTTAGCTCATTGGTCACCATAGCAACACCCACCCGTAGTATGCGCTCCAGCAGGTATATCTCACTGGTCATCCCCAAAGCCAACACCTCCTTTGGCCGCCATTCCTTCCAGTTCTCTGCTGCCAATGACTGGAACAAATTGCAAAAATCTCTGAAGCTGGAGACACTTATCTCCCTCACTAACTTTAAGCATCAGTTGTCAGAGCACCTTACCGATCACTGCACCTGTACACAGCACATCTGAAATTAGCCCGCCCAACTACCTCATCCCTATATTGTTATTTATTTTGCTCATTTGTACCCCAGTATCTCTATTTGCACATCATCTCTTGCACATCTATCATTCCAGTGTTAATACTAATTGTAATTATTTTGCACTATAGCCTATTTATTGCCTTACCTCCATAACTTGCTACATTTGCACACACTGTATATATATTTATTTCTGTTGTATTTTTGACTTTGTTTTGTTTTACCCCATATGTAACTCTGTGTTGTTGTTTTTATCGCACTGCTTTGCTTTATCTTGGCCAGGTCGCAGTTGTAAATGAGAACCTGTTCTCAACTGGCTTACCTGGTTAAATAAAGGTGAAATAAAAAAATACAATAAAAAAGTGCTGAGAATGTACTATGGTAATATCATTAGTGCTGAGAATGTACTATGGTAATGTCATTAGTGCTGAGAATGTACTATGGTAATGTCATTAGTGCTGAGAATGTGCTATGGTAATGTCATTAGTGCTGAGAATGTACTATGGTAATATCATTAGTGCTGAGAATGTACTATGGTAATATCATTAATGCTGAGAATGTACTATGGTAATGTCATTAGTGCTGAGAATGTACTATGGTAATATCATTATTGCTGAGAATGTACTATGGTAATATCATTAGTGCTGAGAATGTACTATGGTAATGTCATTAGTGCTGAGAATGTACTCTGGTAATATCATTTGTGCTGAGAATGTACTATGGTAATATCATTAGTGCTGAGAATGTACTATGGTAATATCATTAGTGCTGAGAATGTACTATGGTAATATCATTAGTGCTGAGAATGTACTATGGTAATATATTTAGTGCTGAGAATGTACTATGGTAATGTCATTAGTGCTGAGAATGTACTATGGTAATGTCATTATTGCTGAGAATGTACTATGGTAATATCATTAGTGCTGAGAATGTACTATGGTCATGTCATTAGTGCTGAGAATGTACTATGGTAATATCATTAGTGCTGAGAATGTACTATGGTAATGTCATTAGTGCTGAGAATGTACTATGGTAATGTCATTAGTGCTGAGAATGTACTATGGTAATATCATTAGTGCTGAGAATGTACTATGGTAATGTCATTAGTGCTGAGAATGTACTATGGTAATATCATTAGTGCTGAGAATGTAATATGGTAATATCATTAGTGCTGAGAATGTACTATGGTAATATCATTATTGCTGAGAATGTACTATGGTAATATCATTAGTGCTGAGAATGTACTATGGTAATGTCATTAGTGCTGAGAATGTACTCTGGTAATATCATTTGTGCTGAGAATGTACTATGGTAATATCATTAGTGCTGAGAATGTACTATGGTAATATCATTATTTCTGAGAATGTACTATGGTAATATCATTATTGCTGAGAATGTACTATGGTAATATCATTAGTGCTGAGAATGTACTATGGTAATGTCATTAGTGCTGAGAATGTACTCTGGAAATATCATTTGTGCTGAGAATGTACTATGGTAATATCATTAGTGCTGAGAATGTACTATGGTAATATCATTAGTGCTGAGAATGTACTATGGTAATGTCATAAGTGCTGAGAATGTACTATGGTAATGTCATTATTGCTGAGAATGTACTATGGTAATATCATTAGTGCTGAGAATGTACTACGGTAATGTCATTAGTGCTGAGAATGTACTATGGTAATATCATTAGTGCTGAGAATGTCCTATGGTAATATCATTAGTGCTGAGAATGTACTATGGTCATGTCATTAGTGCTGAGAATGTACTATGGTAATATCATTAGTGCTGAGAATGTACTATGGTAATGTCATTAGTGCTGAGAATGTACTATGGTAATGTCATTAGTGCTGAGAATGTACTCTGGTAATATCATTTGTGCTGAGAATGTACTATGGTAATATCATTAGTGCTGAGAATGTACTATGGTAATATCATTAGTGCTGAGAATGTACTATGGTAATATCATTAGTGCTGAGAATGTACTATGGTAATATATTTAGTGCTGAGAATGTACTATGGTAATGTCATTAGTGCTGAGAATGTACTATGGTAATGTCATTATTGCTGAGAATGTACTATGGTAATATCATTAGTGCTGAGAATGTACTATGGTCATGTCATTAGTGCTGAGAATGTACTATGGTAATATCATTAGTGCTGAGAATGTACTATGGTAATGTCATTAGTGCTGAGAATGTACTATGGTAATGTCATTAGTGCTGAGAATGTACTATGGTAATATCATTAGTGCTGAGAATGTACTATGGTAATGTCATTATTGCTGAGAATGTACTATGGTAATATCATTAGTGCTGAGAATGTACTCTGGTAATATCATTAGTGCTGAGAATGTACTATGGTAATATCATTAGTGCTGAGAATGTACTATGGTAATGTCATTATTGCTGAGAATGTACTATGGTAATATCATTAGTGCTGAGAATGTACTATGGTAATATCATTAGTGCTGAGAATGTACTATGGTAATGTCTTTAGTGCTGAGAATGTACTATGGTAATATCATTAGTGCTGAGAATGTACTATGGTAATATCATTAGTGCTGAGAATGTACTATGGTAATGTCATTATTGCTGAGAATGTACTATGGTAATATCATTATTGCTGAGAATGTACTATGGTAATATCATTAGTGCTGAGAATGTACTATGGTAATATCATTAGTGCTGAGAATGTACTATGGTAATGTCATTAGTGCTGAGAATGTACTATGGTAATATCATTAGTGCTGAGAATGTACTATGGTAAAGTCATTATTGCTGAGAATGTACTATGGTAATATCATTAGTGCTGAGAATGTACTATGGTAATGTCATTATTGCTGAGAATGTACTATGGTAATATCATTATTGCTGAGAATGTACTATGGTAATATCATTAGTGCTGAGAATGTACTATGGTAATGTCATCAGTGCTGAGAATGTACTATGGTAATATAATTAGTGCTGAGAATGTACTATGGTAATATCATTAGTGCTGAGAATGTACTATGGTAATATCATTAGTGCTGAGAATGTACTATGGTAATGTCATCAGTGCTGAGAATGTACTATGGTAATGTCATTAGTGCTGAGAATGTACTATGGTAATGTCATTATTGCTGAGAATGTACTATGGTAATATCATTAGTGCTGAGAATGTACTATGGTCATGTCATTAGTGCTGAGAATGTACTATGGTAATATCATTAGTGCTGAGAATGTACTATGGTAATGTCATTAGTGCTGAGAATGTACTATGGTAATGTCATTAGTGCTGAGAATGTACTCTGGTCATGTCATTAGTGCTGAGAATGTACTATGGTAATATCATTAGTGCTGAGAATGTACTATGGTAATGTCATTAGTGCTGAGAATGTACTATGGTAATGTCATTAGTGCTGAGAATGTACTCTGGTAATATCATTTGTGCTGAGAATGTACTATGGTAATATCATTAGTGCTGAGAATGTACTATGGCAATATCATTAGTGCTGAGAATGTACTATGGTAATATCATTAGTGCTGAGAATGTACTATGGTAATATCATTAGTGCTGAGAATGTACTCTGGAAATATAATTTGTGCTGAGAATGTACTATGGTAATATCATTAGTGCTGAGAATGTACTATGGTAATATCATTAGTGCTGAGAATGTACTATGGTAATATCATTAGTGCTGAGAATGTACTATGGTAATGTAATTAGTGCTGAGAATGTACTATTGTAATGTCATTATTGCTGAGAATGTACTATGGTAATATCATTAGTGCTGAGAATGTACTACGGTAATGACATTAGTGCTGAGAATGTACTATGGTAATATCATTAGTGCTGAGAATGTACTATGGTAATGTCATTAGTGCTGAGAATGTACTATGGTAATGTCATTAGTGCTGAGAATGTACTATGGTAATATCATTAGTGCTGAGAATGTACTATGGTAATATCATTATTGCTGAGAATGTACTATGGTAATATCATTAGTGCTGAGAATGTACTATGGTCATGTCATTAGTGCTGAGAATGTACTATGGTAAAGTCATTAGTGCTGAGAATGTACTATGGTAATATCATTAGTGCTGAGAATGTACTATGTTAATGTCATTACCCTCCGCTGCAACTTGCCCATGCCCCCCCCGCTTCTTCTTCACACAAATCCAGACAGCTGATGTTCTGAAAGAGCTGCAAAATCTGGACCCCTACAAATCATCTGGGCTAGACAATCTGGACCCTTTCTTACTAAAACTAGCCGCCGAAATTGTCGCAACCCCTATTACTAGCCTGTTCAACCTCTCTTTCGTAACGTCTGAGATCCCCAGAGATTGGAAGCTGCCGCGGTCATCCCCCTCTTCAAAGGGGGTGACACTCTAGATCCAAACTGTTACAGACCCATATCCATCCTGCCCTGCCTTTCAAAAGTTTTTGAAAGCCAAGTTAACAAACAGATCACCGACCATTTCGAATCCCACCGTACCTTCTCCGCTATGCAATTCGGTTTCCGAGCTGGTCATGGGTGCACTTCAGCCACGCTCAAGGTCCTAAACGATATTATAACCGCTATCGATAATAGACAGTACTGTGCAGCCGTTTTCATTGACCTGGCCAAGGCTTTCGACTCTGTCAACCACCGCATTCTTATTGGCAGACTAAATAGCCTTGGTTTCTCAAATGACTGCCTCGCCTGGTTCACCAACTACTTCTCTGATAGAGTTCAATGCGTCAAATCGGAGGGCCTGTTGTCTGGACCTATGGCAGTCTCTATGGGGGTGCCACAGGGTTCAATTCTTGGGCCGACTCTTTTCTCTGTGTATATCAATGACGTCGCTCTTGCTGCTGGTGACTCTCAGATCCACCTCTACGCAGACGACACCATTTTGTATATATCTGGCCCTTCATTGGACACTGTGTTAACAAACCTCCAAACGAGCTTCAATGCCATACAACACTCCTTCAGTAGCCTCCAACTGCTCTTAAACACTAGTAAAACTAAATGCATGCTCTTCAACCGAACGCTGCTTGCACCCGCCCACCCGACTAGAATCACTACTCTTGACGGGTCTGACCTAGAGTATGTGGACAACTACAAATATCTAGGTGTCTGGTTAGACTGTAAACTCTCCTTCCAGACTCACATTAAGAATCTCCAATCCAAAGTTAAATCTAGAATCGGTTTCCTATTTCGCAACAAAGCCTCCTTCACTCATGCTGCCAAACATGCCCTCGTAAAACTGACTATCCTACCGATCCTTGACTTCGGCGATGTCATTTACAAAATAGCCTCCAACACTCTACTCAGCAAATTGGATGTAGTCTATCACAGTGCCATCCGTTTTGTCTCCAAAGCCCCATATACTACTCACCACTGTGACCTGTACGCTCTTGTTGGCTGGTCCTCACTACAAATTCGTCGCCAAACCCACTGGCTCCAGGCCATCTATAAATCACTGCTAGGCAAATCCCCGCCTTATCTTAGCTCATTGGTCACCATAGCAATACCCACCCGTAGTATGCGCTCCAGCAGGTATATCTCACTGGTCATCCCCAAAGCCAACACCTCCTTTGGCCGCCATTCCTTCCAGTTCTCTGCTGCCAATGACTGGAACAAATTGCAAAAATCTCTGAAGCTGGAGACACTTATCTCCCTCACTAACTTTAAGCATCAGTTGTCAGAGCACCTTACCGATCACTGCACCTGTACACAGCCCATCTGAAATTAGCCCGCCCAACTACCTCATCCCTATATTGTTATTTATTTTGCTCATTTGTACCCCAGTATCTCTATTTGCACATCATCTCTTGCACATCTATCATTCCAGTGTTAATACTAATTGTAATTATTTTGCACTATAGCCTATTTATTGCCTTACCTCCATAACTTGCTACATTTGCACACACTGTATATATATTTATTTCTGTTGTATTTTTGACTTTGTTTTGTTTTACCCCATATGTAACTCTGTGTTGTTGTTTTTATCGCACAGCTTTGCTTTATCTTGGCCAGGTCGCAGTTGTAAATGAGAACTTGTTCTCTACTGGCTTACCTGGTTAAATAAAGGTGAAATAAAAAAATATATAAAAAAAGTGCTGAGAATGTACTATGGTAATGTCATTAGTGCTGAGAATGTACTATGGTAATGTCATTAGTGCTGAGAATGTACTATGGTAATGTCATTAGTGCTGAGAATGCACTATGGTAATGTCATTAGTGCTTAGAATGTACTATGGTAATATCATTAGTGCTGAGAATGTACTATGGTAATGTCATTAGTGCTGAGAATGTACTATGGTAATGTCATTAGTGCTGAGAATGTAATATGGTAATATCATTAGTGCTGAGAATGTACTATGGTAATATCATTAGTGCTGAGAATGTACTATGGTAATGTCATTAGTGCTGAGAATGTACTATGGTAATATCATTAGTGCTGAGAATGTACTATGGTAATATCATTAGTGCTGAGAATGTACTATGGTAATGTCATTAGTGCTGAGAATGTACTATGGTAATGTCATTAGTGCTGAGAATGTACTATGGTAATATCATTAGTGCTGAGAATGTACTATGGTAATATCATTAGTGCTGAGAATGTACTATGGTAATATCATTAGTGCTGAGAATGTACTATGGTAATATCATTAGTGCTTAGAATGTACTATGGTAATATCATTAGTGCTGAGAATGTACTATGGTAATATCATTAGTGCTGAGAATGTACTATGGTAATATCATTAGTGCTTAGAATGTACTATGGTAATGTAATTAGTGCTGAGAATGTACTATGGTAATATCATTAGTGCTTAGAATGTACTATGGTAATGTAATTAGTGCTTAGAATGTACTATGGTAATGTCATTAGTGCTGAGAATGTACTATGGTAATGTCATTAGTGCTGAGAATGTACTATGGTAATGTCATTATTGCTGAGAATGTACTATGGTAATGTCATTAGTGCTGAGAATGTACTATGGTAATATAATTAGTGCTGAGAATGTACTATGGTAATATCATTAGTGCTGAGAATGTACTATGGTAATGTCATTAGTGCTGAGAATGTACTATGGTAATATAATTAGTGCTGAGAATGTACTATGGTAATATCATTAGTGCTGAGAATGTACTATGGTAATGTCATTAGTGCTGAGAATGTACTATGGTAATATCATTAGTGCTGAGAATGTACTATGGTAATGTCATTAGTGCTGAGAATGTACTATGGTAATGTCATTAGTGCTGAGAATGTACTATGGTAATATCATTAGTGCTGAGAATGTACTATGGTAATATCATTAGTGCTGAGAATGTACTATGGTAATGTCATTATTGCTTAGAATGTACTATGGTAATATCATTAGTGCTGAGAATGTACTATGGTAATGTCATTAGTGCTGAGAATGTACTATGGTAATGTCATTAGTGCTGAGAATGTACTATGGTAATGTCATTAGTGCTGAGAATGTACTATGGTAATATCATTATTGCTGAGAATGTACTATGGTAATATCATTAGTGCTGAGAATGTACTATGGTAATGTCATTAGTGCTGAGAATGTACTATGGTAATGTCATTATTGCTGAGAATGTACTATGGTAATATCATTAGTGCTGAGAATGTACTATGGTAATGTCATTAGTGCTGAGAATGTACTTTGGTAATGTCATTAGTGCTGAGAATGTACTATGGTAATGTCATTAGTGCTGAGAATGTACTATGGTAATATCATTAGTGCTGAGAATGTACTATGGTAATATCATTATTGCTGAGAATGTACTATGGTAATATCATTAGTGCTGAGAATGTACTATGGTAATGTCATTAGTGCTGAGAATGTACTATGGTAATATCATTAGTGCTGAGAATGTACTATGGTAATGTCATTAGTGCTGAGAATGTACTATGGCAATGTCATTAGTGCTGAGAATGTACTATGGTAATGTCATTAGTGCTGAGAATGTACTATGGTAATGTCATTAGTGCTGAGAATGTACTCTGGTAATATCATTTGTGCTGAGAATGTACTATGGTAATATCATTAGTGCTGAGAATGTACTATGGTAATATCATTAGTGCTGAGAATGTACTATGGTAATATCATTAGTGCTGAGAATGTACTATGGTAATATATTTAGTGCTGAGAATGTACTATGGTAATGTCATTAGTGCTGAGAATGTACTATGGTAATGTCATTATTGCTGAGAATGTACTATGGTAATATCATTAGTGCTGAGAATGTACTATGGTCATGTCATTAGTGCTGAGAATGTACTATGGTAATATCATTAGTGCTGAGAATGTACTATGGTAATGTCATTAGTGCTGAGAATGTACTATGGTAATGTCATTAGTGCTGAGAATGTACTATGGTAATATCATTAGTGCTGAGAATGTACTATGGCAATGTCATTAGTGCTGAGAATGTACTATGGTAATATCATTAGTGCTGAGAATGTAATATGGTAATATCATTAGTGCTGAGAATGTACTATGGTAATATCATTATTGCTGAGAATGTACTATGGTAATATCATTAGTGCTGAGAATGTACTATGGTAATGTCATTAGTGCTGAGAATGTACTATGGTAATATCATTAGTGCTGAGAATGTACTATGGTAATGTCATTAGTGCTGAGAATGTACTATGGTAATATCATTAGTGCTGAGAATGTAATATGGTAATATCATTAGTGCTGAGAATGTACTATGGTAATATCATTATTGCTGAGAATGTACTATGGTAATATCATTAGTGCTGAGAATGTACTATGGTAATGTCATTAGTGCTGAGAATGTACTATGGTAATATCATTAGTGCTGAGAATGTACTATGGTAATGTCATTAGTGCTGAGAATGTACTATGGTAATATCATTAGTGCTGAGAATGTAAAATGGTAATATCATTAGTGCTGAGAATGTACTATGGTAATATCATTATTGCTGAGAATGTACTATGGTAATATCATTAGTGCTGAGAATGTACTATGGTAATGTCATTAGTGCTGAGAATGTACTCTGGTAATATCATTTGTGCTGAGAATGTATAATGGTAATATCATTAGTGCTGAGAATGTACTATGGTAATATCATTATTGCTGAGAATGTACTATGGTAATATCATTATTGCTGAGAATGTACTATGGTAATATCATTAGTGCTGAGAATGTACTATGGTAATGTCATTAGTGCTGAGAATGTACTCTGGAAATATCATTTCTGCTGAGAATGTACTATGGTAATATCATTAGTGCTGAGAATGTACTATGGTAATATCATTAGTGCTGAGAATGTACTATGGTAATGTCATAAGTGCTGAGAATGTACTATGGTAATGTCATTATTGCTGAGAATGTACTATGGTAATATCATTAGTGCTGAGAATGTACTACGGTAATGTCATTAGTGCTGAGAATGTACTATGGTAATATCATTAGTGCTGAGAATGTCCTATGGTAATATCATTAGTGCTGAGAATGTACTATGGTCATGTCATTAGTGCTAAGAATGTACTATGGTAATATCATTAGTGCTGAGAATGTACTATGGTAATGTCATTAGTGCTGAGAATGTACTATGGTAATGTCATTAGTGCTGAGAATGTACTCTGGTAATATCATTTGTGCTGAGAATGTACTATGGTAATATCATTAGTGCTGAGAATGTACTATGGTAATATCATTAGTGCTGAGAATGTACTATGGTAATATCATTAGTGCTGAGAATGTACTATGGTAATATATTTAGTGCTGAGAATGTACTATGGTAATGTCATTAGTGCTGAGAATGTACTATGGTAATGTCATTATTGCTGAGAATGTACTATGGTAATATCATTAGTGCTGAGAATGTACTATGGTCATGTCATTAGTGCTGAGAATGTACTATGGTAATATCATTAGTGCTGAGAATGTACTATGGTAATGTCATTAGTGCTGAGAATGTACTATGGTAATGTCATTAGTGCTGAGAATGTACTATGGTAATATCATTAGTGCTGAGAATGTACTATGGTAATATCATTAGTAATGAGAATGTACTATGGTAATGTCATTAGTGCTGAGAATGTACTATGGTAATGTCATTAGTGCTGAGAATGTACTATGGTAATGTCATTAGTGCTGAGAATGTACTATGGTAATATCATTAGTACTGATAATGTACTATGGTAATGTCATTAGTGCTGAGAATGTACTATGGTAATGTCATTAGTGCTGAGTATGTACTATGGTAATATCATTAGTGCTGAGAATGTACTATGGTAATGTCATTAGTGCTGAGAATGTACTATGGTAATGTCATTAGTGCTGAGAATGTACTATGGTAATATCATTAGTGCTGAGAATGTACTATGGTAATGTCATTAGAGCTGAGAATGTACTATGGTAATATCATTAGTGCTGAGAATGTAATATGGTAATATCATTAGTGCTGAGAATGTACTATGGTAATATCATTATTGCTGAGAATGTACGATAGTAATATCATTAGTGCTGAGAATGTACTATGGTAATGTCATTAGTGCTGAGAATGTACTCTGGTAATATCATTTGTGCTGAGAATGTACTATGGTAATATCATTAGTGCTGAGAATGTACTATGGTAATATCATTATTGCTGAGAATGTACTATGGTAATATCATTATTGCTGAGAATGTACTATGGTAATATCATTAGTGCTGAGAATGTACTATGGTAATGTCATTAGTGCTGAGAATGTACTCTGGAAATATCATTTGTGCTGAGAATGTACTATGGTAATATCATTAGTGCTGAGAATGTACTATGGTAATATCATTAGTGCTGAGAATGTACTATGGTAATGTCATAAGTGCTGAGAATGTACTATGGTAATGTCATTATTGCTGAGAATGTACTATGGTAATATCATTAGTGCTGAGAATGTACTACGGTAATGTCATTAGTGCTGAGAATGTACTATGGTAATATCATTAGTGCTGAGAATGTCCTATGGTAATGTCATTAGTGCTGAGAATGTACTATGAAAATGTTATTAGTGCTGAGAATGTACTATGGTAATATCATTAGTGCTGAGAATGTACTATGGTAATGTCATTAGTGCTGAGAATGTACTATGGTAATGTCATTAGTGCTGAGAATGTACTATGGTAATGTCATTAGTGCTGAGAATGTACTATGGTAATATCATTAGTGCTGAGAATGTAATATGGTAATATCATTAGTGCTGAGAATGTACTATGGTAATATCATTATTGCTGAGAATGTACTATGGTAATATCATTAGTGCTGAGAATGTACTATGGTAATGTCATTAGTGCTGAGAATGTACTCTGGTAATATCATTTGTGCTGAGAATGTACTATGGTAATGTCATTATTGCTGAGAATGTACTATGGTAATATCATTAGTGCTGAGAATGTACTACGGTAATGTCATTAGTGCTGAGAATGTACTATGGTAATATCATTAGTGCTGAGAATGTCCTATGGTAATATCATTAGTGCTGAGAATGTACTATGGTCATGTCATTAGTGCTAAGAATGTACTATGGTAATATCATTAGTGCTGAGAATGTACTATGGTAATGTCATTAGTGCTGAGAATGTACTATGGTAATGTCATTAGTGCTGAGAATGTACTCTGGTAATATCATTTGTGCTGAGAATGTACTATGGTAATATCATTAGTGCTGAGAATGTACTATGGTAATATCATTAGTGCTGAGAATGTACTATGGTAATATCATTAGTGCTGAGAATGTACTATGGTAATATATTTAGTGCTGAGAATGTACTATGGTAATGTCATTAGTGCTGAGAATGTACTATGGTAATGTCATTATTGCTGAGAATGTACTATGGTAATATCATTAGTGCTGAGAATGTACTATGGTCATGTCATTAGTGCTGAGAATGTACTATGGTAATATCATTAGTGCTGAGAATGTACTATGGTAATGTCATTAGTGCTGAGAATGTACTATGGTAATGTCATTAGTGCTGAGAATGTACTATGGTAATATCATTAGTGCTGAGAATGTACTATGGTAATATCATTAGTAATGAGAATGTACTATGGTAATGTCATTAGTGCTGAGAATGTACTATGGTAATGTCATTAGTGCTGAGAATGTACTATGGTAATGTCATTAGTGCTGAGAATGTACTATGGTAATATCATTAGTACTGATAATGTACTATGGTAATGTCATTAGTGCTGAGAATGTACTATGGTAATGTCATTAGTGCTGAGTATGTACTATGGTAATATCATTAGTGCTGAGAATGTACTATGGTAATGTCATTAGTGCTGAGAATGTACTATGGTAATGTCATTAGTGCTGAGAATGTACTATGGTAATATCATTAGTGCTGAGAATGTACTATGGTAATGTCATTAGTGCTGAGAATGTACTATGGTAATATCATTAGTGCTGAGAATGTAATATGGTAATATCATTAGTGCTGAGAATGTACTATGGTAATATCATTATTGCTGAGAATGTACGATGGTAATATCATTAGTGCTGAGAATGTACTATGGTAATGTCATTAGTGCTGAGAATGTACTCTGGTAATATCATTTGTGCTGAGAATGTACTATGGTAATATCATTAGTGCTGAGAATGTACTATGGTAATATCATTATTGCTGAGAATGTACTATGGTAATATCATTATTGCTGAGAATGTACTATGGTAATATCATTAGTGCTGAGAATGTACTATGGTAATGTCATTAGTGCTGAGAATGTACTCTGGAAATATCATTTGTGCTGAGAATGTACTATGGTAATATCATTAGTGCTGAGAATGTACTATGGTAATATCATTAGTGCTGAGAATGTACTATGGTAATGTCATAAGTGCTGAGAATGTACTATGGTAATGTCATTATTGCTGAGAATGTACTATGGTAATATCATTAGTGCTGAGAATGTACTACGGTAATGTCATTAGTGCTGAGAATGTACTATGGTAATATCATTAGTGCTGAGAATGTCCTATGGTAATGTCATTAGTGCTGAGAATGTACTATGAAAATGTCATTAGTGCTGAGAATGTACTATGGTAATATCATTAGTGCTGAGAATGTACTATGGTAATGTCATTAGTGCTGAGAATGTACTATGGTAATGTCATTAGTGCTGAGAATGTACTATGGTAATGTCATTAGTGCTGAGAATGTACTATGGTAATATCATTAGTGCTGAGAATGTACTATGGTAATGTCATTATTGCTGAGAATGTACTATGGTAATATCATTAGTGCTGAGAATGTACTATGGTAATGTCATTAGTGCTGAGAATGTACTATGGTAATGTCATTAGTGCTGAGAATGTACTATGGTAACATCATTAGTGCTGAGAATGTACTATGGTAATATCATTAGTGCTGAGAATGTACTATGGTAATGTCATTAGTGCTGAGAATGTACTATGGTAAAGTCATTATTGCTGAGAATGTACTATGGTAATATCATTAGTGCTGAGAATGTACTATGGTAATGTCATTATTGCTGAGAATGTACTATGGTAATATCATTATTCCTGAGAATGTACTATGGTAATATCATTAGTGCTGAGAATGTACTATGGTAATGTCATCAGTGCTGAGAATGTACTATGGTAATATAATTAGTGCTGAGAATGTACTATGGTAATATCATTAGTGCTGAGAATGTACTATGGTAATATCATTAGTGCTGAGAATGTACTATGGTAATGTCATCAGTGCTGAGAATGTACTATGGTAATGTCATTAGTGCTGAGAATGTACTATGGTAATGTCATTATTGCTGAGAATGTACTATGGTAATATCATTAGTGCTGAGAATGTACTATGGTAATATCATTAGTGCTGAGAATGTACTATGGCAATATCATTAGTGCTGAGAATGTACTATGGTAATATCATTAGTGCTGAGAATGTACTATGGTAATATCATTACTGCTGAGAATGTACTATGGCAATATCATTAGTGCTGAGAATGTACTATGGCAATACCATTAGTGCTGAGAATGTACTATGGTAATATCATTAGTGCTGAGAATGTACTATGGTAATATCATTAGTGCTGTGAATGTACTATGGTAATATCATTAGTGCTGAGAATGTACTATGGTAATATCATTAGTGCTGAGAATGTACTATGGTAATATCATTAGTGCTGAGAATGTACTATGGCAATATCATTAGTGCTGAGAATGTACTATGGCAATATCATTAGTGCTGAGAATGTACTATGGTAATATCATTAGTGCTGAGAATGTACTATGGTAATATCATTAGTGCTGAGAATGTACTATGGCAATATCATTAGTGCTGAGAATGTACTATGGCAATATCATTAGTGCTGAGAATGTACTATGGTAATATCATTAGTGCTGAGAATGTACTATGGTAATATCATTAGTGCTGAGAATGTACTATGGTAATATCATTAGTGTTGAGAATGTACTATGGTAATATCATTAGTGCTGAGAATGTACTATGGTAATATCATTAGTGCTGAGAATGTACTATGGTAATATCATTAGTGCTGAGAATGTACTATGGTAATATCATTAGTGCTGAGAATGTACTATGGTAATATCATTAGTGCTGAGAATGTACTATGGTAATATCATTAGTGCTGAGAATGTACTATGGTAATATCATTAGTGCTGAGAATGTACTATGGCAATATCATTATTGCTGAGAATGTACTATGGTAATATCATTAGTGCTGAGAATGTACTATGGTAATATCATTACTGCTGAGAATGTACTATGGCAATATCATTAGTGCTGAGAATGTACTATGGCAATACCATTAGTGCTGAGAATGTACTATGGTAATACCATTAGTGCTGAGAATGTACTATGATAATATCATTAGTGCTGAGAATGTACTATGGCAATATCATTAGTGCTGAGAATGTACTATGGCAATATCATTAGTGCTGAGAATGTACTATGGTAATATCATTAGTGCTGAGAATGTACTATGGTAATATCATTAGTGCTGAGAATGTACTATGGTAATATCATTAGTGCTGTGAATGTACTATGGTAATATCATTAGTGCTGAGAATGTACTATGGTAATATCATTAGTGCTGAGAATGTACTATGGTAATATCATTAGTGCTGAGAATGTACTATGGCAATATCATTAGTGCTGAGAATGTACTATGGCAATATCATTAGTGCTGAGAATGTACTATGGTAATATCATTAGTGCTGAGAATGTACTATGGTAATATCATTAGTGCTGAGAATGTACTATGGCAATATCATTAGTGCTGAGAATGTACTATGGCAATATCATTAGTGCTGAGAATGTACTATGGTAATATCATTAGTGCTGAGAATGTACTATGGTAATATCATTTGTGCTGAGAATGTACTATGGTAATATCATTAGTGTTGAGAATGTACTATGGTAATATCATTAGTGCTGAGAATGTACTATGGTAATATCATTAGTGCTGAGAATGTACTATGGTAATATCATTAGTGCTGAGAATGTACTATGGTAATATCATTAGTGCTGAGAATGTACTATGGTAATATCATTAGTGCTGAGAATGTACTATGGTAATATCATTAGTGCTGAGAATGTACTATGGTAATATCATTAGTGCTGAGAATGTACTATGGCAATATCATTATTGCTGAGAATGTACTATGGTAATATCATTAGTGCTGAGAATGTACTATGGTAATATCATTACTGCTGAGAATGTACTATGGCAATATCATTAGTGCTGAGAATGTACTATGGCAATACCATTAGTGCTGAGAATGTACTATGGTAATACCATTAGTGCTGAGAATGTACTATGATAATATCATTAGTGCTGAGAATGTACTATGGCAATATCATTAGTGCTGAGAATGTACTATGGCAATATCATTAGTGCTGAGAATGTACTATGGTAATATCATTAGTGCTGAGAATGTACTATGGTAATATCATTAGTGCTGAGAATGTACTATGGTAATATCATTAGTGCTGAGAATGTACTATTGTAATATCATTAGTGCTGAGAATGTACTATGGTAATATCATTAGTGCTTAGAAACTAAAATAAACTAATAGTTCTGTGCTTTTGGTTTCTCTCATTCCTTGCATTGTTTTTTATTTCTCTCTCCCCTCTCCTTCTCTCCCCTCCCCTCTCCTTCTCTCCCCTCCTCTCTCCCTCTCTCCCCTCCCCTCTCCCTCTCTCCCCTCCCCTTCTCTCCCCTCCTCTCTCTCTCCTCCCCTCTCCCTCTCTCCCCTCCCCTCTCCCTCCTCCCCTCTCCCTCTCTCCCCTCCCCTCTCCCTCTCCCCTCCCCTCTCCCTCTCTCCCTTCCCCTCTCCTTCTCTCCCCTCCTCTCTCCCTCCTCCCCTCTCCCTCTCTCCCCTCCCCTCTCCCTCTCTCCCCTCCCCTCTCCCTCTCTCCCCTCTCCCTCTCTCCCTTCCCCTCTCTCCCCTCCCCTCTCCTATTTCAAGGCCTACCTTCAAAATCAGTGCCTCTTTGTTTGACATCATGGGAAAATCAAAAGAAATCATCCAAGACCTCAAAAGAAAATGTGTAGACCTCCACAAGTCTGGTTCATCCTTGGGAGCAATTTCCAAACGCCTGAAGGTACCACGTTCATCTGTACAAACAATAGTACGCAAGTATGAACACCATGGGACCATGCAGCCGTCATACCGCTCAGGAAGGAGACGCGTTCTGTCTCCTAGAGATGAATGTACTTTGGTGCGAAAAGTGCAAATCAATCCCAGAACAACAGCAAAGGACCTTGTAAAGATGCTGGAGGAAACAGGTACAATGTATCTATATCCACAGTAAAACGGGTCCTATATCGACATAACCTGAAAGGCCGCTCAGCAAGGAAGAAGCCACTGCTCCAAAACCGCAATAAAAAAGCCAGACTACGGTTTGCAACTGCACATGGGGAGAAAGATCGTACTTTTTGGAGAAATGTCCTCTGGTCTAATGAAACAAAAATAGAACTGTTCGGCCATAATGACCATCGTTATGTTTGGAGGAAAAAGGGGACGGCTTGCAAGCTGAAGAACACCATCCCAACCGAGAAGCACGGGTGTGGCAGCATCATGCTGTCGGGGTGCTTTGCTGCAGAAGGGACTGGTGCACTTTACAAAATAGATGGCGTCATGAGGAAGGAAAATTATGTGGATATATTGAAGCAACATCCCAATACATCAGTCAGGAAGATAAAGCTTGGTCGCAAATGGGTCTTCCAAATGGACAATGACCCCAAGCATACTTCCAAAGTTGTGGCAAAATGGCTTAAGGACAACAAAGTCAAGGTATTGGAGTGGCCATCACAAAGCCCTGACCTCAATCCTATAGAACATTTGTGGGCAGAACTGAAAAAGCGTGTGCGAGCAAGGAGGCCTACAAACCTGATTCAGTTACACCAGCTCTGTCAAGAGGAATGGGCCAAAATTCACCCAACTTATTGTGGGAAGCTTGTGGAAGGCTACCCGAAACGATGAGTTGGACCGCAGAGTGAAGGAAAAGCAGCCAACAAGTGCTCAGCATATGTCGGAACTCCTTCAAGACTGTTGGAAAAGCATTCCAGGTGAACTATCTCATGAAGCTGGTTGAGAGAATGCCTAGAGTGTGCAAAGCTGTCATCAAGGCAATGGGTGGCTACAAAATATAATTTGATTTGTTTAACAAATAAAGAAAAGCCCTTGAATGAGTAGGTGTGTCCAAACTTTTGACTGGTACTGTATATATATATATATTTTCTGATCTGTCTTACATAATAATAATAATAATAATATGCCATTTAGCAGACGCTTTTATCCAAAGCGACTTACAGTCATGCGTGCATACATTTTTTTGTTTTTTGTGTATGGGTGGTCCCGGGGATCGAACCCACTACCTTGGCGTTACAAGCGCCGTGCTCTACCAGCTGAGCTACAGAGGACCACATCTCCTACATATAGGACAGACACTTCAAAACCTTATTGGTTATGATTTATTTTTTGACTGTCTTTTTTGCCATTTATGAATGTGTTATTCAATGTGTATATATTTGTTTTATATCTACAATTCTAAATCGAATAGCTAAATGATCCATGGTATGACTATCTTCAGCATATGTGGGAACTCCTTCAAGACTGTTGGAAAATCAGTCCAGGTGAAGCTGGTTGAGAGAATGCCAAGAGTGTGCAAAGCTGTCATCAAGGCAAAGGTTGGCTATTTGAAGGGCGGCTATATAAAATAAATGGTGATTTGTTTAACACTTTTTTTGGTTACTACATGATTCCATATGTGTTATTTCATAGTTGTGATGTCTTCACCATTATTCTACAATGTAGAAAATAGTTTTTAAAAATAAAGATAAACCCTGGAATGAGTAGGTGTGTCCAAACTTTTGACTGGTACTGTATGTTACAAGAACATAAAAATAAAACTGTGTTTTCATTGTGGTTCTCTTCTGTTTAGATCTCAGCTGAGGAGCAGGAGCTGAGGAGCAGCTGTCGGCACCACAGGGACCTCAAAAACACAATAACTAAATGATAGACAATGGAGGTATCCCAAATGACCAGAGCCTATTCCCTATGTAGTGCACTACTTTTGACCAGGGTGCAGTTTGGGCCCTGATCAAAAGTTGTGCACTATGTAGGTAATAGGGTGCCATTTGATAACGGGGTGGCATTTGGGACGGACACAATAAGAGAGAGAGAGAGAGAGAGATAGTTGACTTCCCTCTACCATGGACTCACTCCACTATCTGCAGAGCTTCAACTCTGGATCGGACATTGCCACTGAACACCAAGAACTGCAAGCCTGTCCCTGGAATAACTACAGTGGTGTTGTGACCATAACCCTACATGCAGAGGTGGCCCTTGCCTGGAGTCGACACACATAGGCATGAATGTAAATTAATAAATTATTCACATACCACTTTTGTGTGTCTGTCATCAAAAGATGGCATACTCTATCCTATATAAAAAAAAGCTTTCATTCAAAGATATCACATTTCAGGATGAATTGTATATGAGTAAGCATCATCAACAGGCAGTAGCACTAGTCTACATTTACTGGACGTTCAAAGTTCAAGTCTCTCTGTCTGAAGTGTAGTGATATGACTTGACAACTTGTCAACTCTTATCAATGAATCAAGAGGCGGTGCCAAATTTGAGCGGAGAAAACATTTCCAACTGATTGCACACCGCGCAGACCAGTTGGCACTGGCAACGCGCAGGGTTTTGTTTCAGCAGAACACTGCATTTTGATAACTAACCATAGACACAACAGAAAGATAGCAGAAACAACGGTTACAACGGTTGTCAGGGCACTTTGTTGCTAGGGGAAATTGTAAAGGGGAGGAAAGCAGAGGTTGGCCTTGCTTAATGAGTCAATCCGGAAGTAGAGTATACAATTCGGTGTTGGTGTTAAATGAAGTATACGGTCAAGAGCCAGTGAAACAGACACTGGCTTGGACGGAATTGGTAGGAGAGCGGTGGTGAAGAGGACGATGCTTATCGCAAATTCATCTTGGTGAATAATTTTGTTTATATAAAAAAAATTAACACATATAGCTAAATGGCGGATCCTAGGTCGTGAGGGGTGAGAGGGGAAAATGGGAACTGGACATGCAGTGAGGTACTGACACCGGTGGGCAAAACGGAGAGGAAGAAAAGTGAGAGTGGAGACTATTCGTCGTCATCAAAGCGGGATTTCCAGAAAGCAAGCAACACGTCCTACAGGGGAAATGACAAAAGGTGAAGGTGGAAATTGTACTCATGCTTAGTTAGAGAGGTAGCTAACGTTAGTTGTCTGAAGTTAACTTAAATCGATTTGATGTACCTAGCCAGCTAACCTGCTCGTTATGGTACTAACTAGTTAGCATTTGATTTTCTGAAAAGCTCGATTTCTGACTTACTAGAATGTATGCTAGCTAGCATCAACAATATGCAATTGTTCAAGTATTGCAATTTCCAAAGATTTCTAACTCATTGTGGTTGCAATAAGTGTCAATAGCTAGCTATCCCAGTCATGCAATCAATCACATGCAAGCTAGCTACTAGTTAGAAACGTTAGGCAGTGGGAGCACTAGATTGCTTGCCATTCGGTTTTTGAAATTGTGAGATAGTTGTGTAATTTGGTCACGTTTGTTATTATCCATAAACTATTGTAGGCATTTTCAGATATTCCATTCATTTGGCAATGGCGTTTGCCAAGTTGCTGCTTTGTAATTGGCCACGTCTTTGACTGGCAAGCGATAGTCGAGGTATGATATAGCGAGCTGTCAAAACAAAAAGATCGAAGTGACACTGATACATACGTTGCCTTGAGACTGACTTTGCTTTTCTTCATCATTATACTCATGCCCAGATTGGTTTAGTAGCCTACTCTTCTCTAGACTAGGACACCTTCAAGTAGCTACTTTAATAACAAACCTAATTTTAGCAAGACTACTGAATCAGTTTAACATCGACCTTCTAATTACAGCGTTTTAACCACGCAGGTACTTACACGTGTCAGTGTGAGAGGGAGAGAGAGAGAGGGTTAAAAATAGGAGGTTAGAGTTTCAAATGGCTCTGTTCCTGTGAGGGTGAGCAACAATTCCCTCCCTCCCTCCCCTTCCATTCTTTATTTTCTCCCACCCCATTAATCATCCTCTCCCTGCCTTTAAACTTTCTGATGATGTGTTGAAAGAGACACTGGAGAACTAGACTGCTCTCTGCTTCAGGTACTGAAGAACAATGCTTTTATTCACCTTTTGGCACCTCCTTTCAAGCCTTTCTTCTTTGGCTTTTGTGTAACTTGTCTCTTACAATGCTACCATAGATTAGCAAGTGATTGCCGTCTCCCTCTTTTATTTCCCTCTTTGATGTTTCTGTCTACCCACAAGTCTATGCTGTCTACCCCTCTGTCCTCAAACCCCAAAACCTTTGGTGCAGTACCTCCTTTTTTCTCTTTCTGTGTGCGTTTCCCTCAACTGTTCCATTCCCTCGTTCACTCACCCTATAGCTGTCTAGTGTTGCAATCCTACCATGTCTAGGTGTTTGAACGTTTGAAGCCATGTGTTTCCGATGTAACGTTAACCCTCTATGTGTTGGTGAGTGTCAGCTGGAATAGTTGTAGCTCTTGGTGTTCCCATGGTGAGATGGGTAGATTAGCCTCTCCAGCTCTGTTGAATTTGTTGCCCGTTTGAGCATCCAGGAAACGAGGCTCACCGATTTCCTCTCCAATAGTGATGGGGAACAATCTAAAGTTACATATCGGGATATTATTTTTGACGATATATCGTATAGTTTTGCAATATTATTTTTGCGCTAGTTGGCTGTACCTGCACCAAAACTCCAGTATTTTTCCTTCATAGCTTGTTTTCCATCTTCTTTTTAAAGGGATACTTTGGGACTATGGCAATGAGGACCTTTATCTACTTCCCCAGAGTCTGATGAACTCGTGGATACCTGCGTGCAGTTTCAAGGAAGTTGATAACTAGCTCAATTGCTAACTAGCGTTAGCGCAATGACTGGAAGTCTATGGGTATCTGCTAGCATGCTTAATACTCAGACTTCCAGTCGTTGCGCTAACACTAGTTAGCATTAACTTCCTTCATACTGGACACAGACATAAAAAGGGTATCCACGAGTTCATCAGACTCTGGGGAAGTAGATAAAGGGCCTCATTGCCAAAATCCCGAAGTATCCCTTTAGCTAGGGAACCAATTTGTTTTCAGCACTTTTATTTCCATGACTGATCAAAACTTGTTTTCCATTGGCTTGTCTCTCTGCAGCAGACATATGGTGAGCAATATGTTTGGAACATCGACTCGCAATAAAATTACGATATATAATCGCAATACGTATCGTATCGGCACAAAAGTTTTGTGATAATATCGTATCATGAGGTCCCTGGAAATTCCAGCCCTACTCTCCAACATAGCCTACATTTCCTGAAAGTTAAAAGTGGATATAAGCATCAGTTAGTTAGCCTAGTATTTACGCTGTGAACAAAGTATGGAGGACAAATTTGAAAGTTGGTGTAGGCTACAGCAGCACATTACTCATCCAGACCAGGACATCCACTCTGAGAATCTAGTTTATACTTAGTCCGATTGCCATTGCTTACAAGATTATCGTTGTTCTTATTATCACCTGTAATTGGTTTAGACACCTCGTCTGTTGAAAGTCTCCCGTTAGGATATACAGTGACCTCTTTCTCTGGACTCAATCAATCCCCTTATCTAAGCCTCACGAGGCCATCTTTCCAAATCGTGTCTCGATACCCTTATCCCCTGTAGCTCAGTTGGTAGAGCATGGCGCTTGCAACGCCAGGGTTGTGGGTTCGTTTCCCACGGGGGGGGGGGCAAGTATAAAAATGTATGCACTCGCTAACTGTAAGTCGCTCTGGATAAGAGCGTCTGCTAAATGACTAAAATGTAAATGTACATGCAGTGTTCTCAGTACCTGTTCCCCCATTTCTTTCTGCCCTCCCTCTATAGAGCTCATTGTCTGTTCAGAAGGGCATTTCCGGCTGTAGCCAAGTCAGGTGATGATGTGGTCAAGACCTGGACCTTGTTGAAAGGGTTCTCTTGGATACACTAAATAGTTAAATTATTAGCACAGGTCTGGCAGATATTTGACCGTGAATTTACGCCCATGTTTTCTGTGATATCTAGGCCTATTTTTATGGAATTTGACTGTCCATTTCAGCACATTTTCAGTCATTGAAAGCGTTCCAGATATTGCAAACGCAGTAGGCTAGATCCCTGACCTGGTTATGAAGCGTGGATATTATTTGGTCAGCTTGCCTTTTAAGGCTGGAGGTTTTTTTTTTGCTATTGAAATGCTCACTCCAGAAGTATTTACAACATTTTAAAACCAAAGAGAAGAGGTGACGGTGCCAGGTTTGTGTGAGCTCTGAGGGAAGGCTTGAGTCTCTTTTTAAATCGTCAGCAAATTGACTTTGTGTGGTCACTCTCTTCTCTCAAACCACTTATTAGAGTGATTGCATAAGCAATAACTCACAATGTTTGACTGACCCAGGGTAATCGTCAGACGTGTTTATGACTAAGTTCCTTCACTTTTTAAAGCTAAGAGCTAATATGTACCGGGTGTGCGACACGTGTTATAGGCCTGAGCCTATTGGACCATCTGGCATGAACCCTGTTCAAACAGGAAAACATTCAGTCGTCCTGAATGGAAGTTTAAAACGTCTTTTAATGTAGGCTAAACGCTAGTTTAATCAGTGTGGTATGAATGGATGGACCTAGTCAGTCAGGAGAGAGCAGGGAAAGGGATGTACGAAGCTACGTAAGACTATTGAGATGCGTCCCAAGAGTACATCTACTGATATAGTGTATGTTCTGTCCTTCTAGTCCCTGCAGACTGACTGTCCATATACAGGTTTAATACCTTGTTAGGGGGATTCATGGGCAGGAAACTGCTTCCAGCTCCAAGATGCCCGTTGGGAAATTGGGGGTTACGTCCCAAATTACACCCCATTCCCTATTTAGTACACTACTTTGAACATGTGGTCCTCTGTAGCTCAACTGGTAGAGCACGGCGCTTGTAACGCCAAGGTAGTGGGTTCGATCCCCGGGACCACCCATACACAAAAATGTATGCACGCATGACTGTAAGTCGCTTTGGATAAAAGCGTCTGCTAAATGGCATATTATTATTACTATATAGGGTGCCGTTTAGGATGCAATCAGGCTTTGGTGGTAGCAGCAGGGTGGTGTTAGAAAATGGATGTGTGGTGCTCAGTCGGGGTCTCAATTTACTGTTGCGAGTTAGAATAATGGAATACACCAGGTGCGTCAGCAGTTTTTCCGCTTATGTCAGTCACTGGCTAGGTTTCCGTCCAATTGGCGACCGATTTTCATGTGACTGTTCTAAAATCCGCATTAAAAACAATATGTGCATTTTCCATCAAATGTACTTGTTGCTGATAAAAGGCTGTGTGTAACGACATAGTGCAAGGTTAAATTCCGACGTACCGGAAAAAAAACAAAAAGTTAAATAGGTTTCCATGGCATTTTAAACTCTACTAATGCTTTTGTCACAAAAAAATGTTGCGTTATATAGCGAATTTTCCCACTGGTACTGACACGTGCGCTCTAGCCAACAGCTCATAGAGACAATGCGGGTATAGCTAACATCATGAGGTTATTATGGACAAAAGAGCAATATTTATTTATATTTTTCAAATGGTACCAAGCATCGATCATCATGTAACCAGAATAAGACCCTCTATATTTATTGGAAAGGAACATCAAGCGCCTCACCTTGTACTTTCACCACCCTGTGAAGTTTGTAACTTATTTCATCTGTAGCCTAATAAACTGCGTAGTGGGAGAACCACACGTCATCGCGTGACTCACAAGTTTACTTCCATATGATTATTATTATATCAATATTTGCGCATAAAAGCTTTTCCTCCGCTTTTTCTTGCATAATACATTTTACCGACACACAGATCCCACATTGTGTAGTGTATTTTGTATTGTCGACATTTGGAAAGTTAACAGACAATTTTGCTGTTTCCATCAGGCCTGTTGGATTGAAACCTGGTTATAGACAGTCACTCAATTAGCCCATGGCAGCAAACACGTTTTTGGACTGGTAAGTTAGTCTAGCCAGCTATCTAAACTTGTAGTAATCATGGTCGAATTATAGACGGGGGGCCCCCATTGATTTTGTTAGTCAAAAAAATAAATAAACTGCAAACATTTCTCTCCACCTTAAGGCAAAATGTTTAGAATTGCAGCAAAGTTGCTTTAAAACGGTAAAATGTTCTCTAAACCCCCATGGCAAAATGTGTAGAATTAATGGAAATTAACTCTAAAATGTCTCTCTGCTGTCAAGAGGGGGCCGCTAAAATGTTTTGCTAGGGTCGGTTCTGACTGCGTGTGTGGGTACACAGACCCGTGAGCTATGCGGCCCCTCATTCGTTTTTTGTGGCCCCCTTCAAAGTTGCCCATCCCGGATATAAACAATCTAGTTTAAACTCATCCTCTGGAGAAACCTGCTGGGGGTGAACCATAACAAAAGGTCCTGCAGTGTCTGAGTCCCAGATGGCACCCTATTCCCTATACAGTGCACTACTTTTGACCACGTTCCATAGGATTCTGGTCAATATTAGTGCACTATATAGGGAATTTGATTCCATTTGGGACAAACCCTGACAGTGTGTTTCCCTGAAGGCTGAAACTGCTAGTGCTGTCGTGCTGTGTTTGTTTCCATCAACAAAGAGACTAAAATGATCACTGTGATATCCATTTAGGGCAGTGTTAGGTTGGAGTGTGATACCAAGCTCCTCAGAAAGACTGCCTTTGGATGCTGGCTGGTATACGTTTGTTATCTCAGAGACTCCCTGTGGAGCTGGCTGGGTGAATTAAATCATTTGAATATAGCACACAGGGTCCCTTTGGTTACTGTCCAGCTAACAGGCTTTTTAAAAATCTCCATTGAATAGAATATGGATGGCCATGGCATTACGTTTCTGGACTTTACAGTTGGGTTTAAAACCACACTCGCACAAGCACTCTACAACAGTCTGTAGAAGTGCTTTAGCTGAAATTTGTGCTGACAGGATGTCCTGTCCCTCTGTGATACTCAGGCTGATGGGTCCTGTCCCTCTGTGATACTCAGGCTGATGGGTCCTGTCCCTCTGTGATACTCAGGCTGATGGGTCCTGTTCCTCTGTGATACTCAGGCTGATGGGTCCTGTCCCTCTGTGATACTCAGGCTGATGGGTCCTGTTCCTCTGTGATACTCAGGCTGATGGGTCCTGTCCCTCTGTGATACTCAGGCTGATGGGTCCTGTCCCTCTGTGATACTCAGGCTGATGGGTCCTGTCCCTCTGTGATACTCAGGCTGATGGGTCCTGTCCCTCTGTGATACTCAGGCTGATGGGTCCTGTTCCTCTGTGATACTCAGGCTGATGGGTCCTGTCCCTCTGTGATACTCAGGCTGATATGTCCTGTGCCTCTGTGATACTTACTCAGGCTGATAGATACATAATATGGTAATGCCTTTAGCTGTGCACCGATCCTAATAAAGGTAGTGAAAAGTTAAGCTATTCCAGTACTGAACTTGACAGCTTGATTCATAAGCATGGACCCTGAGCAGAGTTTGACAGCTTGATTCAGAGGCGTACCACACACATTCTTGGCCATCAACGATGAGGCAGCAGCCTCTACTGAACAGTTTGGCTCAGTGTTCTGAATCTGCTCAATGATACAGTTGGCAATTTCTAGATAATAGCAGACTCTAGAAAATAGTTATAGTCTATAAGGGACTTGTGTGTTAGTGATCATATAGTGCTTGTTTATTTCAGACTGTTTCACTGATGGGGGAAAAACTTGAAAATTGAAATGTACTTAACTGACGCTAACACACTTTCTTTTCTCTCTCTCTCTCTGTTTCAGGGTGATGGCCGAGGGATAACCCCAAGGACTCTCAGCCCCTCCACCTCAACGTGACCCTGGTTCTCCCTTTTTATCTTATCCAAACACCCCTCTCCCCGTTTATCCAAACACCCCTCTCCCCGTTTATCCAAACACCCCTCTCCCCGTTTATCCAAACACCCCTCTCCCCGTTTATCCAAACACCCCTCTCCCCGTTTTTTAGACTTTCCTTTTTTTCTCAGTTTCCCCTTGCCCCAACTCGCTCTCCTGCTCCACTATTTCATGGAGGACAGCCAAGCCGATAACAACACACAGTTAAGTTACGCACGTCTCCACAGTCGGATTACGCACGTCTCCACAGTCGGATTACGCACGTCTCCACAGTCGGGTTACACGCGTCTCCATCTATGTCTCCGCAATAAAGGTTCTGGATCATTCTCTTGTCATGTTATCGATCACGCAAAATTATTGGATGAGTAGTAAGGATCATGTGATTGGACCTCTGTTCTCTCCACCCCTATTGGACAACGTCTTTTCATTCTCATCTTTTTGATTGGACCCTATTGGCTGTTTGTCACTTCAACACTGTCCCCCCTCAGCTGTAGTCTTTTCCCTACTGTAGTCCATCCTCTGATGTCATTGGGCCATGGTTCGCAAGAGAGGTTCCCTTATCTTGTGTGGAGCTTTCCTATTCGTCGCCTGCAATGGCTTGCTTCTCCTTTTCCTTTGGGGACGGACTCCCATTGGTCGCTTTGGGGAAGGGGGAGGGGCTGAACCAGGGGGGCGGGAAGAGTGGGGCGTGGCCAGAATAAAAGGGGGTGGGACTAATCTGGCTGGCGAGGTGATCCGATTGGCCGAAGAGGTAGAATTGGAACTCAAGACCCAGAAGGAACTTCTGAAGCAGATCCAGAGTCACAGGTCACTATGGGAAAAGAGGAAAGAGATGGGAAAAAGAGAGACGGATGGAGGGAAAATAGAAGAGAAAGGGCAACACAAACCGTCGCCACGGTTACCTCCAGTACCCCCAAAGGACAATTCAGAGAACAAGGACCAAGAGAAAAATACACCGGAATTAATCATTACAGCAGTCCCAGACCCTAAAGTAGACACAAAACCGGACAATGAAATAAAAGAGCTGACCGACAACATCAAATTGGAAGTTACTGTCATCAGCCCACAAGTTGTCATTCCCATATTGGTCATTGCCTGTGACAGAGTAACTGTGAAAAGGAGTCTTGACAAATTGATCCAATACCGCACCTCTGCAGAACTCTATCCAATCATAGTTAGTCAGGACTGTGGCCATGCTGAGACAGCCCGCGTGATTGGCTCATATGGCAGTCAGGTGACCCTCATTAGCCAACCAGACCTCTCGGACATCCTGGTACGGCCGGAGCACAGGAAGTTCCAGGGCTACTATAAGATTGCCAGACACTACCGCTGGGCCCTCAACCAGGTGTTCAACACTCTCTCTTACTCCAGTGTGGTGATCGTTGAAGATGACTTGGAGGTAAGTGTGAACAGTAACTGAAATCCATACACCTCTGTCTGCATGCACTGTAACTGAGAAATGAATTTAAAGTGCACCTCAGTCTAAATGTGTTGAAGCGTTGATTTAGAAGTGTCTGAGTTGCTGGTGACTTGCACGAGGTTCAATAGAAGATCCTGATGAATTCAGTCAGGGAAATGAAATCCCTGCACTTCTGCTTGTCACCAAGGCATTGATGTGAAGCGTCAAGACTTTTTAGTGACTTGCATGAGGCTCTGTATAAGTAGGCCTAGTCCGAACTGATTTATCCGCTGCTGCTTTTTCAGTTGCAAGGTTTGCAGCTGCGCTCCAGCCCTGGCATTATCCCAAAAGCTTAAGGGTTCAGACACAGCAGTAGTGGTTGCTGGCCGAGAGTGCTTAGCACCTCTGAACGTATTTGCGAATCGAGTTCCAACCGATTTTACATGTAGAATCGCGTGAAAAATTTAGCCAGTCGGACGTCTACAGCGGGTGGTTCCTAAAACACAGCGCTGAATCAGCAGACAAACGCTAGATCCACATTCGGTGCGAGCCTTAACTTCTCTAAGGGCACCGACGACCCTGTGGCCTACAACAAAACATTTTAAGTGCTTCGTTTGCAGAACAAAGCTTAAACCAACCCCCCCCCCCCCCTGCCCCCCGCTCCGCTGCAGTGTCTAGAGATGCCATCCCTCTCTGCTTATTCAACACTTTCCATTGGTTTAAATGGGCCTTTGATAGGAATGAATGTACCCTGAACAAAAATGTAAACGCAACAATTTCAAAGATTTTACTGAGTTACAGTTCATATAAGGAAATCAGTCAATTGAAATAAATTAATTCGGCCCTAATCTATCGATTTCACATGACTGGGAATACAGATATGCATATTTTGGTCACAGATACCTTTAAAAAAAAAGATAGGGGCTTGGATCAGAAAACCAGTCAGTATCTGGTGTGACCACCATTTGCCTCATGCAGTGCCACACATCTCCTTTGCATAGAGTTGATCATGCTGTTGATTGTGGCCTGTGGAATGTTGTCCCACTCCTCTTCAATGGCTGTGTGAAGTTGCTGGATATTGGCAGGAACTGGAGCACGCTGTCGTACACTGCGATCCAGAGCATCCCAAACATGCTCAATGGGTGACATGTCTGGTGAGGATGCAGGGACATTTTCAGCTTCCAGGAATTGTGTACAGATCCTTGCGACATGGGGACGTACATTATCATGCTGAAACAAGAGGTGATGGCGGCGGATTAATGGCCCGACAATGGGCCTCAGGATCTCGGGCCTCTGGACCATCAATAAAATGCAATTGTGTTCGTTGTCCGTAGTTTATGCCTGCCCATACCATAACCCCACCGCCACCATGGGGCACTCGGTTCACAATGTTGACATCAGCAAACCGTTCCCCCACACGACGACATACACGCTGTCTGCCATCTGCCCGGTACAGTTGAAACCGGTAGTCATCTGTGACGAGCACACTTCTCTAGTGTGCCAGTGGCCATCGAAGGTGAGCATTTGCCCACTGAAGTCGGTTACGACGCCAAACTGCAGTCAGGTCAAGACCCTGGTGAGGATGACGAGCACGCAAATGAGCTTCCCTGAGACGTTTCTGACAGTTTGTGCAGAAATTATTCGCTTGTGCAAACCCACAGTTTCATCAGCTGTCCGGGTGCCTGGTCTCAGACAATCCGACAGGTGAATAAGCTGGATGTGGAGGTCCTGGGCTGGCGTGGTTACACGTGGTTACACGTGGTCTGTGGTTGTGAGGCCGGTTGGACGTACTGCCAAATTCTCTACAACAACGTTGGAGGTGGTTTATGGTAGAGAAATGAACATTTCAATTCCCTGGCAACAGCTCTGGTGGACATTCCTGCAGTCAGCATGCCAATTGCATGCCCCCTCAAAACTTAAGATCTGTGGCATTGTGTTGTGTGACAAAACTGCACATTTTCGTGGCCTTTTATTGTCCCCAGCACAAGGTGCACCTGTGTAATGATCATGCTGTTTAATCAGCTTCTTGATATGCCACACCTGTCAGGTGGATGGATTATCTTGGCAAAGGAGAAATGCTCACTAACACGGATTGAATCACATTTGTGCACAACCTTTTCGAGAAATAATCATTTTGTGCATATGGAAAATGTCTGGGATCTTTTTACTTCAGCTCATGAAACATGGGACCAACACTTTACATGCTGTGTTTATATTTTTCTTCAGTGTAATTAAATCTGTCTCACATTCAAATGTGGATCATGATGATGAACGTTGATCCTATAATGTTCCTCATTTGTGCAGCACATTCATTGGATAGCCTAAAACATAGAGGGGAGGAGTCAAAGGGGTGAACAGAGGGGAACAGAGAGGGGGAAATGTCTTAATCAATGTGTCCAATTCAGTGGACAGCTGTAATCCTGGTTGGCCTTCCCAGATTAGAACATTTAACTGATTAGTGGATTAACCACGTTGGCACCTAGCAGAGAGGGGTGTGAAGAGGGATCCCTAAATCCTGCTCTGTTCATTCTGTCCCCCATCAAATCAGACCAAGGTTGCGTCCCAAATGGCACCCTGTGGGCCATAGGGTTCTGGTCTAAAGTAGTGCACTATATAGGGAATAGGGTTCTGGTCTAAAGTAGTGCACTACATAGGGAATAGGGTTCTGGTCTAAAGTAGTGCACTATATAGGGAATAGGGTTCTGGTCTAAAGTTGTGCACTATATAGGGAATAGGGTTCTGGTCTAAAGTAGTGCACTATATAGGGAATAGGGTTCTGGTCTAAAGTAGTGCACTATATAGGGAATAGGGTTCTGGTCTAAAGTAGTGCACTATATAGGGAATAGGGTTCTGGTCTAAAGTAGTGCACTACATAGGGAATAGGGCTCTGGTCTAAAGTAGTGCACTATATAGGGAATAGGGTGCCATGTGGGTAGTAGCCTGAGTGAAACAGCCAGCTGGGTGAACAAATGGTCTGGAAAAAAACATCATCGGTAGAATTCTGCACCAGACGTGTAATGAAAGTTACAGGAAATGGTTAAAACAACAGAACTGCCATGAGTCACCAGTTTTAAAGCTTTTAGGCTAAACCCCCCCCCCCCCCCCACACTTATGTACAGTGGGGAAAAAAAGTATTTAGTCAGCCACCAATTGTGCAAGTTCTCCCACTTAAAAAGATGAGCGAGGCCTGTAATTTTCATCATAGGTACACGTCAACTATGACAGACAAATTGAGAAAAAAAAATCCAGAAAATCCCATTGTAGGATTTTTAATGAATTTATTTGCAAATTATGGTGGAAAATAAGTATTTGGTCACCTACAAACAAGCAAGATTTCTGGCTCTCACAGACCTGTAACTTCTTCTTTAAGAGGCTCCTCTGTCCTCCACTCGTTACCTGTATTAATGGCACCTGTTTGAACTTGTTATCAGTATAAAAGACACCTGTCCACAACCTCAAACAGTCACACTCCAAACTTCACAATGGCCAAGACCAAAGAGCTGTCAAAGGACACCAAAAACAAAATTGTAGACCTGCACCAGGCTGGGAAGACTGAATCTGCAATAGGTAAGCAGCTTGGTTTGAAGAAATCAACTGTGGGAGCAATTATTAGGAAATGGAAGACATACAAGACCACTGATAATCTCCCTCGATCTGGGGCTCCACGCAAGATCTCACCCCGTGGGGTCAAAATGATCACAAGAACGGTGAGCAAAAATCCCAGAACCACACGGGGGGACCTAGTGAATGACCTGCAGAGAGCTGGGACCAAAGTAACAAAGCCAACCATCAGTAACACACTACGCCGCCAGGGACTCAAATCCTGCAGTGCGAGACGTGTCCCCCTGCTTAAGCCAGTACATGTCCAGGCCCGTCTGAAGTGCATTTGGATGATCCAGAAGAGGATTGGGAGAATGTCATATGGTCAGATGAAACCAAAATATAACTTTTTGGTAAAAACTCAACTCGTCATGTTTGGAGGACAAAGAATGCTGAGTTGCATCCAAAGAACACCATACCTACTGTGAAGCATGGGGGTGGAAACATCATGCTTTGGGGCTGTTTTTCTGCAAAGGGACCAGGACGACTGATCCGTGTAAAGGAAAGAATGAATGGGGCCATGTATCGTGAGATTTTGAGTGAAACCCTCCTTCCATCAGCAAGGGCATTGAAGATGAAACGTGGCTGGGTCTTTCAGCATGACAATGATCCCAAACACACCACCCGGGCAACGAAGGAGTGGCTTCGTAAGAAGCATTTCAAGGTCCTGGAGTGGCCTAGCCAGTCTCCAGATCTCAACCCCATAGAAAATCTTTGGAGGGAGTTGAAAGTCTGTGTTGCCCAGCGACAGCCCCAAAACATCACTGCTCTAGAGGAGATCTGCATGGAGGAATGGGCCAAAATACCAGCAACAGTGTGTGAAAACCTTGTGAAGACTTACAGAAAACGTTTGACCTGTGTCATTGCCAACAAAGGGTATATAACAAAGTATTGAGAAACTTTTGTTATTGACCAAATACTTATTTTCCACCATCATATGCCAATAAATTCATTAAAAATCCTACAATGTGATTTTCTGGATTTTTTTTTCTCATTTTGTCTGTCATAGTTGACGTGTACCTATGATGAAAATTACAGGCCTCTCTCATCTTTTTAAGTGGGAGAACTTGCACAATTGGTGGCTGACTAAATACTTTTTTTCCCCACTGTAACTGTTCCCGCAGATGCTTTCGAAGACAAATTTATAATGTTTTGTTTTGGCTAGTCATTTCATGTTGACATACCATTGGCATTGTATTAGTCAGCCAAACATGTTGGACTCATTCCTTGAAGCCCCTGTGGACGTTTTGTTGGCTTTGCATACATTCATACAGCAGATGCAGTTTTCTAGCCTGGGTTCCAGTCTGTTTCTGGTCTCTTTAATATAGCCTGGGTTCCAGTCTGTTTCTGGTCTCTTTAATATAGCCTGGGTTCCAGTCTGTTTCTGGTCTCTTTTAATATAGCCTGGGTTCCAGTCTGTTTCTGGTCTCTTTAATATAGCCTGGGTACCAGTCTGTTTCTGGTCTCTTTAATATAGCCTGGATACCAGTCTGTTTCTGGTCTCTTTAATATAGCCTGGATACCAGTCTGTTTCTGGTCTCTTTAATATAGCCTGGATACCAGTCTGTTTCTGGTCTCTTTAATATAGCCTGGATACCAGTCTGTTTCTGCTCTTTTGCCAACTGCTTATTATGTTTAGCATGACAAGGAGGTGAAACAATGGCACAAACAGATCTGGGCCCAGGGTAGCAGTTATCATAAATAAACTCAGCAAAAAAAGTAACGTCCCCTCCCTGTCAACTGCGTTTTATTTTCAGCAAACTTAACATGTGTAAATATTTGTATGAACATAACAAGATTCAACAACTGAGACATAAACTGAACAAGTTCCACAGACATGTGACTAACAGAAATTGAATAATGTGTCCCTGAACAAAGGGGGGGTCAAAATCAAAAGTAACAGTCAGTATCTGGTGTGGCCACCAGCTGCATTAAGGACTGCAGTGCATCTCCTCCTCATGGACTGCACCAGATTTGCCAGTTCTTGCTATGAGATGTTACCCCACTCTTCCACCAAGGCACCTGCAAGTTCCCGGACATTTCTGGGGGGAATGGCCCTAGCCCTCACCCTCCGATCCAACAGGTCCCAGACGTGCTCAATGGGATTGAGATCCGGGCTCTTCGCTGGCCATGGCAGAACACTGACATTCCTGTCTTGCAGGAAATCACGCACAGAACGAGCAGTATGGCTGGTGGCATTGTCATGCTGGAGGGTCATGTCAGGATGAGCCTGCAGGAAGGGTACCACATGAGGGAGGAGGATGTCTTCCCTGTAACGCACAGCGTTGAGATTGTCATTGCAGGCAACAAGCTCAGTCCGATGATGCAGTGACACACCGCCCCAGACCATGACGGACCCTCCACCTCGATCCCACTCCAGAGTACAGGCCTAGGTGTAACGCTCATTCCTTTGACGATAAACGCGAATCCGACCATCACCCCTGGTGAGACAAAACCGCGACTCGTCAGTGAAGAGCACTTTTTGTCAGTCCTGTCTGGTCCAGCGACGGTGGGTTTGTGCCCATAGGCGACGTTGTTGCCGGTGATGTCTGGTGAGGACCTTGGGCAGTTGTTGTTGCCATCCTGTACCTGTCCCGCAGGTGTGATGTTCGGATGTACCGATCCTGTGCAGGTGTTGTTACACGTGGTCTGCCACTGCGAGGACGATCAGCTGTCCGTCCTGTCTCCCTGTAGTGCTGTCTTAGGCGTCTCACAGTACGGACATTGCAATATATTGCCCTGGCCACATCTGCAGTCCTCATGCCTCCTTGCAGCATGCCTAAGGCACGTTCACGCAGATGAGCAGGGACCCTGGGCATCTTTCTTTTGGTGTTTTTCAGAGTCAGTAGAAAGGCCTCTTTAGTGTCCTACGTTTTCATAACTGTGACCTTAATTGCCTACCGTCTGTAAACTGTTAGTGTCTTAACGACCGTTCCACAGGTGCATGTTCATTAATTGTTTATGGTTCATTGAACAAGCATGGGAAACAGTGTTTAAACCCTTTTACAATGAAGTTCTGTGAAGTTATTTAGATTTTTTACGAATGATCTTTGAAAGACAGGGACCTGAAAAAGGGACGTTTCTTTTTTTGCTGAGTTTAGTAATGAAGGCTACTGAATAACAATTGCTTCTTATAACTGGAGGAAAGCCTACTCTCTAAGTTTTCTCACTGTAACACAGTTTACTAATCAGATGAATCTCTCTCCAAGGTGGCCCCAGACTTCTTTGAGTACTTCCGTGCCCTCCACCCCATCTTGACCTCTGACCCCACCCTGTGGTGTGTGTCTGCCTGGAACGACAACGGCAGGGAGGGGCTGGTGGACCCTGGGAAGGCGGACCTCCTCTACAGGACAGACTTCTTCCCTGGGCTGGGCTGGATGCTGTTGAAGGACGTCTGGGACGAACTAGAACCCAAGTGGCCCGCAGCCTTCTGGGATGACTGGATGCGTCACCCCGAGCAGCGTAAAGAGCGCTCCTGCATCCGCCCAGAGATCTCCAGAACTATAACCTTCGGACGCAAGGGTGTCAGCTTGGGTCAGTTCTTCGACCAGTACCTGCGCTACATTATACTCAACACTGACTTTGTGCCTTTCACCAAACAGGATCTGTCTTACTTGATGAAGGAGAACTTTGACGTGAACTTTGTTAAGCAGGTTTACAGCGCCCCCCTAATTAAGGTGGAGGAGCTACAGCAAGGGGGCGGTTTGAGTGGAACAGGTCCGTACCGGGTGCAATATTCCAGCCGGGACAGTTTTAAGGTTCTGGCCCGACACTTAGGGGTGATGGATGACTTGAAATCGGGGGTTCCCCGTGCGGGTTACAGGGGCGTGGTCAGCTTCCTGTCCCGTGGACGACGGGTCTTCTTGACCCCACCTGAGGGATGGACAAAGTACGACGTCAGCTGGAGCTGAGAGGTTTGGACAGGACGTAGTGCGAGACAGACAGACAGACAGACTTGACAGAGAGGAACACCCTCTCTAACCAAAGAAAACAAAAACAAGGTCACATGAAGGAACTGAAGCTAAACAAAACAGACAGGCTTGGTGGGTAAAGGAACTGGATATATGATAGAAGTAGGGTGGGTGGAGGAGAGGAGTAACGCCTTGTTTTAGGAGTGAACCTGAATGCAGTGTGACACAGGGCAACACCCAGGGAGTGAAACCACGTAGTAAGTCTCAAAGAAAGAAAGAAAGAACCATTTAATGTTTGGTTGTTCTCCTGCTCGAGCTGGAAAGGTTTACAGTAGGGGTGTCAAACTCATTCCATGGAGGGCCGAGTGTCCGCTGGTTTTTGGTGTTTTCCTTCTAATTAAGACCTAGACAACCAGGTGTGGGGAGTTCCTTACTAATCAGTGATCTGAATTCCTCAATCAAGGACAAAGAAGGAGCGAAAACCCGCAGACACTCGGCCCTCTGTGGAATGAGTTTGACACGTGGTTCACGGTTTGCTTCAACGTGATGTCTTAAAACGTCAGTTTGATTACATGGATTTGGAGGCCTCAGACTTGCTTTTTGTGTTGTTCCGTGTCACCCGATCTTAAAGGGGAGGCGAAACCCCTCTGCTTAAGTCCAAAATGGCACCCTTTTCCCCATTTTAGTGCCCTACTTTTGACCAGGAACCATAGGGCTCTCGTCAAAAGTAGTGCACTATATAGGGAGCCATTTGGGACGGCATCTGTCTACTTTAAAATAACTTGCAGTATTCCACTCAAAGTCAATGAATGAGGTAAAAATATTAGTTACTGGTATTAAACTTTTCTCATAAATATATAATTAGATTTATTCATAAAATGAAAAAGTACAAATACTATTTTGGGAATGATGTAGCTCTTGTAAATTGGTTTATAAAGAGATGATCCTACAAATAAATGATCAGAGATTCATACATCGCCATGCAGCGGGCCAGTTTAACACATTGTGTGTGACATTCTGTTGGCTGTATCCCAAATGGCACCCTATTCCCTATATAGTGCACTACCTTTGACCAGAACCCTATGGGCCATGGTCAAAAGAAGTGCACTATAAAGGGAAGTGTGCCATTTGAGACGGTACTACACTTAAGCCATTTTCAAAATTAATGGTCGGTTGTAATTCCATGACATTCAAATGGTGGTCTTCTACAGTTAGGTTTGTTGAAAAACCAATGATTACGATTGTTTACATGTTTGTTTTTTCTTGATTTACATGATTGGTGTAACTGGGTGATACATGAAGAAAAGGGTGATTTATTAATGTACTGGATTTAGTTCTGGGGTGATTGATTGTCTGGAAGATTGATTCATATGTCTTTACGGTGATGTGTAAAAACCACTGCCTGACGTGTTTATAACTTGAATACGTTGCAAATTAAAACGGACTATTTTGATATTTGTCCACATCCATTGTGTGTCTTATCTTTTTGACTGTCAGCTAATGTTATTGGATCTGGGTTTTATTGTTCCTGGTCATTTTCCAACAATCGTTTCCCACTTGTGCCTGTAACCTCTACGTGCGTCACAAATGGCACCCTATTCCTTTATGGGGCTACATAGGGAGCCATTCAGTCTAGGCTATCCCTCCTCACTTCCTTTCGAGTGCACTCTTCTCCTGTTGACTTCCTGACAGGTCTCGCTTACTGTTTCACAAACACTGGTCTGATTTTAACACTTTACAATCCAGATTAGAAGAGATCAACTGAGGTGCCTCAGCAAGCAGATTTAGACAAGGAGACCATTGAGGACAGTATTTAAGACTATTGGCCGATCAACTGTGATTCCCTGAAAAATATTTGCTAACTCAAAGACTTATGTCCATAGTCTCTCTGGGCCATCATTCCAAATCAAGCTGGAGTGTCCGAGGCTAGTTAGTTCAATACCTCAGTTTAGTACATTTTATATGAAATTATTTAGCATTTTGCACATTACTTATATAGATTAGCTATGTTGAGGCATGGACAGACCTGTAGGATTGTCGAGCAGTTAGCACCTCTGAACAGAATACCTGCCATAATTTGAAAAACGTTTCTAAATTTAGAAACGGGAGAAAATGACGGCGGGTGGTCCCAACAACGCACTGCGCTGACATGATGGGTCTGGTCGAGGTTTCTGCTTTAGGCTAAGGCTACTGTATTTCATCGTGTAGCAGCTGGCATGACAGCCTGATCTCACTAGCTGTTTAAAATGCGTCCCAAATGGCACCCTATTCCCTATGTAGTGTACTACTTCCAGTATGTCCACGTCCCATAGGGAATAGGGTGCCATTTGGGACAAACCTTTGATGGAGGCTGTTTCAATATTCACTCAGTGCAATCCTTGGCGGGTAGTTTGGTCCTTTTTTTATATATTTTCTGACAGACAACAAGATTTAGATGTTGAGGCAAGAAGAAGCAGCAAGTCTGTATGTCGAGTCAAACATTTATGAATCCACATTGAGTGCAGAACAGAGCTCGTTTAGTCTATCTTTACAAGTCTTTCAATGTAACCTCTTTTCCTCTTCATTTCCGTCGCACTAGAAACTACCGCTTGGTAACTGGTCAACTATTTTCACAGGCAATAAAATGCAGCATTCACCATCGAAATGACATCGTAAATAAAATACAAACAATAAATAACTCAACTATTCAGTGACGGCTACCTAGTCTCTAAATAAAAACAAAATAATATTAACATCATTAAACAAATGGCATTGGAAAAGGCCTGACAATGTTCAGAAAAGTCATTTCTATCCACAGGGGGGCACTATTCCACAGTTTATTCATTATAGGGGCAAATGAATGCCAGCAGAATAAGAAATTATTGTATTGTACTGTTCGATCTGATAATAGTTGATTTGACCTTAGCTATCAGTGTTAAAGGTCAAAGGTAAAATATAAATCACAATTCTTATCCAATGTCTGCAGGATAATAGATCTGGTCTTCTTTACCGGGTTGGTTCAACTGAGGGCACAGAAGTAAAAAAGGACAAGTTAAAGCAGAACATTCATTGAATCACTTGATAATCTTCTCTACTCCACTGATGAAATACAGATGTTCCTAACATAATACATGTTCTAATAAGTAACAGATGACCAGCAAAGACCACTGCCTTTACTCTAGAGCAGTGTTTCCCAAACTCGGTCCTGGGGCCCCACTGGGTGCACGTTTTGGTTTATGCGCTAGTGTCATGCTGGGGGCTGGGGGGTGGGGGGGGGGCAGAACCGAGTTTGGGAAACCCTTCTCTAGAGCCTTCAAACTCAACTCTGGACCTCGAAGCCAGTTCCTCTGCATTTTTTCCATTGTTCCCCTCTAATCAGTGACTGATTTAGACCTGTGACACCAGGTGGTGTAATTAATTAAACAGGTACAGAAAAGCAGCAGGCTCCGGACCTCGTAGGGTCAGAGTTGAACAGAAAAGCAGCAGGCTCCGGACCTCGTAGGGTCAGAGTTGAACAGAAAAGCAGCAGGCTCCGGACCTCGTAGGGTCAGAGTTGAACAGAAAAACAGCAGGCTCCGGACCTCGTAGGGTCAGAGTTGAACAGAAAAGCAGCAGGCTCCGGTCCTCGTAGGGTCAGAGTTGAACAGAAAAGCAGCAGGCTCCGGACCTCGTAGGGTCAGAGTTGAACAGAAAAGCAGCAGGCTCCGGTCCTCGTAGGGTCAGAGTTGAACAGAAAAGCAGCAGGCTCCGGACCTCGTAGGGTCAGAGTTGAACAGAAAAGCAGCAGGCTCCGGACCTCGTAGGGTCAGAGTTGAACAGAAAAGCAGCAGGCTCCGGACCTCGTAGGGTCAGAGTTGAACAGAAAAGCAGCAGGCTCCGGACCTCGTAGGGTCAGAGTTGAACAGAAAAGCAGCAGGCTCCGGACCTCGTAGGGTCAGAGTTGAACAGAAAAGCAGCAGGCTCCGGACCTCGTAGGGTCAGAGTTGAACAGAAAAGCAGCAGGCTCCGGACCTCGTAGGGTCAGAGTTGAACAGAAAAGCAGCAGGCTCCGGACCTCGTAGGGTCAGAGTTGAACAGAAAAGCAGCAGGCTCCGGACCTCGTAGGGTCAGAGTTGAACAGAAAAGCAGCAGGCTCCGGAACTCGTAGGGTCAGAGTTGAACAGAAAAGCAGCAGGCTCCGGACCTCGTAGGGTCAGAGTTGAACAGAAAAGCAGCAGGCTCCGGACCTCGTAGGGTCAGAGTTGAACACCCCTGATCTAGACCCACTGATAACCAAGGCTGATGATTGGAACTAAGCAGCACTTACTGTAAGATGAGATGTCGATCTCGTCGGGCAGCTCGCTGATGTTCACCTCGAATCGGTCCTGGACGTCGTTAAGGGTGCGGGCATCCGTCTCATCAGACACAAACGTGATGGCCAGGCCTTTGGTGCCAAACCTGCCCGCCCTGGCAACCTGAGTAAGACACACACAAACAACTTAGAGGGTTTTATAACTAAGTAACCTTATAATGACCCTGGCTGCTACTGGTAAGTACTTTATAACTAAAGTAACCTTATAATGACCCTGGCTGCTACTGGTAAGTACTTTATAACTAAAGTAACCTTATAATGACCCTGGCTGCTACTGGTAAGTACTTTATAACTAAAGTAACCTTATAATGACCCTGGCTGCTACTGGTAAGTACTTTATAACTAAAGTAACCTTATAATGACCCTGGCTGCTACTGGTAAGTACTTTATAACTAAAGTAACCTTATAATGACCCTGGCTGCTACTGGTAAGTACTTTATAACTAAAGTAACCTTATAATGACCCTGGCTGCTACTGGTAAGTACTTTATAACTAAAGTAACCTTATAATGACCATGGCTGCTACTGGTAAGTACTTTATAACTAAGTAACCTTATAATGACCCTGGCTGCTACTGGTAAGTACTTTATAACTAAGTAACCTTATAATGACCCTGGCTGCTACTGGGAAGTACTTTATAACTAAAGTAACCTTATAATGACCCTGGCTGCTACTGGTAAGTACTTTATAACTAAGTAACCTTATAATGACCCTGGCTGCTACTGGTAAGTACTTTATAACTAAAGTAACCTTATAATGACCCTGGCTGCTACTGGTAAGTACTTTATAACTAAGTAACCTTATAATGACCCTGGCTGCTACTGGTAAGTACTTTATAACTAAAGTAACCTTATAATGACCCTGGCTGCTACTGGTAAGTACTTTATAACTAAGTAACCTTATAATGACCCTGGCTGCTACTGGTAAGTACTTTATAACTAAGTAACCTTATAATGACCCTGGCTGCTACTGGTAAGTACTTTATAACTAAAGTAACCTTATAATGACCCTGGCTGCTACTGGTAAGTACTTTATAACTAAGTAACCTTATAATGACCCTGGCTGCTACTGGTAAGTACTTTATAACTAAGTAACCTTATAATGACCCTGGCTGCTACTGGTAAGTACTTTATAACTAAGTAACCTTATAATGACCCTGGCTGCTACTGGTAAGTACTTTATAACTAAGTAACCTTATAATGACCCTGGCTGCTACTGGTAAGTACTTTATAACTAAGTAACCTTATAATGACCCTGGCTGCTACTGGTAAGTACTTTATAACTAAGTAACCTTATAATGACCCTGGCTGCTACTGGTAAGACGGACAAACAAGAGGCCTATAACTAAATAATCTTGGTGTCAGAGTTTGTTGTCATCTACAGCAGAGTTTGTTGTTTTCTACAGCAGAGTTTGTTGTTATCTACAGCAGAGTTTGTTGTTTTCTACAGCAGAGTTTGTTGTTATATACAGCAGACTTTGTTGTTATATACAGCAGAGTTTGTTGTTATATACAGCAGAGTTTGTTGTTATATACAGCAGAGTTTGTTGTTATCTACAGCAGAATTTCCCAAACCCGGTCCTGGGGCCCCCCCTTGGTGCAGGTTTCGGTTTTTGTCCTAGCACTACACAGCTGATTCAAATAAATCAAAGCTTGATGATGAGTTGGTCATTTGAATCAGCGGTGTAGTTGCTAGGGCAAAAACTGAAACGCGCTCCCCAGGACAGAGTTTGGGAAACCCTGGTCTACGGGACTTACTCTGTGCAGGTAAGTGTCAGAGTCTTCTGGCATGTCGTAGTTGAAGGCAATGTTGACCCTCTCGATGTCCATCCCTCTTCCAAACAGGTTGGTGGCCACCAGGATACGTCTCTGGAAGTCTTTAAACTGTTGGTAACGAGAGAGACTGGGGAAGGAGGTTGGACAAAAAAGGGGGTGGAATTAGTTTAGAAAAAGATGGGTAATGACCGTGCCAGATCAAGCACTTACAGTTGAAGTCGGAAGTTTACATACACCTTAGCCAAATACATTTACTCTCAGTTTTTCACAATTCCTGACATTTAATCCTTGTAAAAATTCCCTGTCTTAGGTCAGTTAGGATCAACACTTTATTTTAAGAATGTGAAATGTCAGAATAATAGTAGAGAGAATGATTTATTTCAGCTTTTATTTCTTTCATCACATTCCCAGTAAATCAGAAGTTTACATACACTCAATTAGTATTTAGTAGCATTGCCTTTAAATTGTTTAACTTGGGTCAAACGTTTCAGGTAGCCTTCCACAAGCTTCCCACAATAAGTTGGGGGAATTTTGACCCATTCCTCCTGACAGAGCTGGTGTAACTGAGTCAGGTTTGTAGGCCTCCTTGCTCGCACACGCTTTTTCAGTTCTGCCCACACATTTTCTATAGGATTGAGGTCAGGGCTTTGTGATGGCCACTCTAATACCTTTACTTTGTTGTCCTTAAGCCATTTTGCCACAAATTTGGAAGTATGCTTGGGGTCATTGTCCATTTGGAAGAACAATTTGCGACCAAGCTTTAACTTCCTGACTGATGTCTTGGGATGTTGCTTCAATATATCCACATAATTTTCCTTCCTCATGATGCCATCTATTTTGTGAAGTGCACCAGTCCCTCCTGCAGCAAAGCACCCCCACAGCATGATGCTGCCACCCCCGTGCTTCATGGTTGGGATGGTATTCTTCGGCTTGCAAGCATTCCCCTTTTTCCTCCAAACATAACGATGGTCATTATGGCCAAACAGTTCTATTTTTGTTTCATCAGACCAGAGGACATTCCTCCAAAAAGTACGATCTTTGTCCCCATGTGCAGTTGCAAACCGTAGTCTGGCTTTTCTATGGCGTTTTTGGAGCATTGGCTTCTTCCTTGCTGAGCGGCCTTTCAGGTTATGTCGATATAGGACTCGTTTTACTGTGGATATAGATACTTTTTGTACCTGTTTCCTCCAGCATCTTTACAAGGTCCTTTGCTGTTGTTCTGGGATTGATTTGCACTTTTCGCACCAAAGTACGTTCATCTCTAGGAGACAGAACGCGTCTCCTTCCTGTGCGGTATGACGGCTGCGTGGTCCCATGGTGTTTATACTTGCGTACTATTGTTTGCACAGATGAACGCGTTTGAAAATTGCTCCCAAGGATGAACCAGACTTGTGGAGGTCTACAAAAAAAAAATCTGAGGTCTTGGCAGATTTATTTTCATTTTCCCATGATGTCAAGCAAAGAGGCATTGAGTTTGAAGGTAGGCCTTGAAATACATCCACAGGTACACCTCCAATTGACTCAAATTATATCAATTAGCGTATCAGAAGCTTCTAAAGCCATGACATAATTTTCCAAGCTGTTTAAAGGCACAGTCAACTTAGTGTATGTAAACTTCTGACCCACTGGAATTGTGATACAGTGAATTATAAGTGAAACAATCGGTCTCTAAACAATTGTTGGAAAAATTACATGTGTCATGCACAAAGTAGATGTCCTAACCGACTTGCCAAAACTAAAAGTTTGTTAAGAAGAAATTTGTGGAGTGGTTCAAAAACTAGTTTTAATGACTCCAACCTAAGTGTATGTAAACTTCCGACTTCAACTGTATAATATTAATGTTCAAAATAACACACACACACCAACTATCTACGTACCGTTCCTCCTGGGGCATCCCGCGGTGGATGGCGATAGCTGGGAAGTTCTGCTCAACCAACAGCTGGGCCAGAGCCACACAGCGCTGCACTGACTTCACAAAGATCACCACCTATAATATATAATAATATCACTACACACACACTGGGCCAGAGATCACCACCTATAATATATAATAATATCACTACACACACTGGGCCAGAGATCACCACCTATAATATATAATAATATCACTACACACACTGGGCCAGAGATCACCACCTGGAAACAACAACACACTCCACATTTGACTACACACACACACTGCATTTGCATATTCAAAAACTCAGCGTTTTTCTTTCCCCTGAATTTCCTGCCATTTTGTACCACGGTGGAACATGAAACACAGTACCTGGTTGAACTAAGACACTGACTACACACTGGATTTGCATATAAAAACTTGCCCAGCCAGCATTTACATTTTTCCTCAGTTTCTCCTGCTATGTGCCTCTGGAACATCATGATTGAATTCCAGTACCTGGTTGAACTCTTCTGTGGAACATAATTCATTCCAGTACCTGGTTGAACTCCAGCACGTCGAGGAGATCAAAGAGCTTCCTGTTCTTCTCGTTGTCCTTCAGTTTGACATAGTACTGCTGCAGCCCGTGGAGAGTCAGCTTGGTCTCATCATCAACAAAGATTTCCATCGGCTGGGTGGAGCAGGGTTAGGGTGGAGTAGGGTTAGGGTGGTGGGGGGGGGGGGGGGGGGGGGTGGAGCAGGGTTAGGGTGGAGTATGGTTAGGGTGGTTGGGGCGGGGGGGGGAGCAGGGTTAGGGTGGAGTAGGGAGGGGGTGGAGTAGGGTTAGGGTGGTGGGGGGGAGGGTGGGACAGGGTTAGGGTGGAGTAGGGAGGGGGTGGAGCAGGGTTAGGGTGGTGGGGGGGGTGGGGGGGGGTTAGGGTGGAGTAGGGAGGGGGTGGAGCAGGGTTAGGGTGGAGTAGGGAGGGGGTGGGACAGGGTTAGGGTGGTGGTGGGGGGGGGGGTGGAGCAGGGTTAGGGTGGAGTAGGGTTAGGGTGGTGGTGGGGGGGGGGGGGGTGGAGCAGGGTTAGGGTGGAGTAGGGAGGGGGTGGGACAGGGTTAGGGTGGTGGGGGGGAGGGTGGAACAGGGTTAGGGTGGAGTAGGGAGGGGGTGGGACAGGGTTAGGGTGGAGTAGGCAGGGGGTGGAGTAGGGTTAGGGTGGAGTAGGGTTAGGGTGGAGTAGGACAGGGTTAGGGTGGTGTGGGGGGGGGGGTTAGGGTGGTGGGGGGGGGGGACAGGGTTAGGGTGGAGTAGGCAGGGGGTGGAGTAGGGTTAGGGTGGAGTAGGGTTAGGGTGGAGTAGGACAGGGTTAGGGTGGTGGGGGGGAGGGTGGAACAGGGTTAGGGTGGAGTAGGGAGGGGGTGGGACAGGGTTAGGGTGGTGGGGGGAGCAGGGTTAGGGTGGTGGGGGGGGGGGGGGACAGGGTTAGGGTGGAGTAGGCAGGGGGTGGAGTAGGGTTAGGGTGGAGTAGGGAGGGGGTGGAGCAGGGTTAGGGTGGAGTAGGGAGGGGGGGGACAGGGTTAGGGTGGTGGGGGGTGGGGGGTGGGACAGGGTTAGGGTGGATTAGGGAGGGGGGGGGACAGGGTTAGGGTGGAGTAGGGAGGGGGGGGACAGGGTTAGGGTGGTGGGGGGTGGGGGGTGGGACAGGGTTAGGGTGGATTAGGGAGGGGGGGGGACAGGGTTAGGGTGGGGGAAGAATACAGGGAGTGGATGGTTCCCAGAGAGCAGTGGTTAAGGTGAGGAGGTAGAGGTGAGGAGGTAGAGGAGGTAGAGGTGAGGAGGTAGAGGTGACGAGGTAGAGGTGACGAGGTAGAGGTGACGAGGTAGAGGTGAGGAGGCAGAGGTGACGAGGTAGAGGTGAGGAGGCAGAGGTGACGAGGCAGAGGTTACGAGGTAGAGGTGAGGAGGTAGAGGTGACGTAGAGGTGACGAGGTAGAGGTGAGGAGGTAGAGGTGAGGAGGTAGAGGTAGAGGTGACGAGGTAGAGGTGAGGAGGTAGAGGTGACGAGGTAGAGGTAAATCAGGGAGACATGAGGAAATACAGTGAAATAGAAAGAGAAGGAATGGGGGAGTTAGATGGACACACTGCCCTCCCACCACACAACATTTAAACTTCTCTCACACAAACACAGACGGACAGACAGACGGACAGACAGACAGACGGACAGACGGACAGACGGACGGACGGACGGACAGACAGACATGCACGCACACAGGATACGAACTCACATACTGATGCAACACAGACGAACATAGAGACAGCCAGACACAGTCCTCACTAGTCACTACTATCCACACAACACTTGGAAAAAAACTAATAGATCTGATGTCAAATGAAAAGCCATAGTAATCAGACGAAATCAACAGTTATTGTAAAACCTAACCACAAGTAATACATGAATTAAAACAAAAACGCCTTCGGCCTCCCGAGTGGGGCAGCGGTCTAAGGCACTGCATCGCTGTGCTAGAGGCATCACTACAGACCCGGGTTCGATCCCGGGCTGTATCACAACCGGTCGTGACTGGGAGTCCCATAGGGCGGCACACAATTGGCCCAGCGTAGTCCGGGTTAGGGGAGGGTTTGGCCCAGCGTAGTCCGGGCAGCGTAGTCCGGGTTAGGGGAGGGTTTGGCCCAGCGTAGTCCGGGTTAGGGGAGGGTTTGGCCCAGCGTAGTCCGGGTTAGGGGAGGGTTTGGCCCAGCGTAGTCCGGGTTAGGGGAGGGTTTGGCCCAGCGTAGTCCGGGTCAGGGGAGGGTTTGGCCGGGGGGGGGTCTTTACTTGGCTCATTGCGCTCTAGTGCCTCCTTGTGGCGGGCCGGGTGCCTGCAGGCTGACCCCGGTTGTCAGTTGAACGGTGTTTCCTCCGACACATTGGTGCGGCTGGCTTCCGGGTTAAGCGGGCGGGTGTTAAGAAGCGCGGTTTGGCGGGTCATGTTTCAGAGGACGCATGACTCGACCTTTGTCTTCCGAGCCCGTTGGGGGAGTTGCAGCGATGAGACAAGATCGAAATTGGGGAGAAAAAGGTGCCAAAAAAATACATTATAAAAAGCCTTTACATTTTAGTCATTTAGCAGACGCTCTTATCCAGTGAGTGCATACATTTTTCATACTGGCCCCCCGTGGGAATCGAACCCACAACCCTGGTGTTGCAAACGCCATGCGCTACCAACTGAGCTACACGGAGCCTTCATTGGAATCACTAGGGCTGCTCCGCTTGACGTAAGATCGATTCATCTTCACATCACAACATACAAACAAACACATTCATCTAGCCACTAATTTGGCCCGTCTCTCTGGTAGCAGCTGTGCCTAATTAAACAATGAGGGAACAGTCTCTGTCAATTAAACGTGCTACATGATTAATCAGAGACATCATTTACGGTGGGCCACTACAACTTGGATCATAGATGGCCTAAGTCATCAATCTAGAATCCAATATAGATTAACCTTAAGTTTATTACATACTGAATCAATTTTATATTTTTTAGATTTGACATTTATTTGTCATTTAGCAGACACTCTTGTACCGGTTAAGTACCTTGCTCAAGGGAAAAGACAGATTTTTCATGTATTCACCTTTCGGTTACTGGCTCAACGCTTTTAAGCGCTAGGCTACCTGCCGACCCATATATACTGAACAAAAATATAAACGCAACATGTAAAGTGTTGGTCCCATGTTTCATAAGCTGAAATAAAAGATCACAGAAATGTTCCATATGCACAAAAAGCTTATTTCTCTCAATTTTTGTGCACAAATGTGTTTACATCCCTGTTAGTGAGCATTTCTCCTTTGCCAAGATAATCCATCCACCTGACAGGTGTGGCATATCAAGAAGCTGATTAAACAGCATGATCATTACACAGGTGCACCTTGTGCTGGGGACAATAAAAGGCCACTCTAAAATGTGCAGTTTTGTCACACAACACCATGCCACAGATGTCTCAAGTTTTGAGGGTGCATGCAATTGGCATGCTGACTGCAGGAATGTCCACCAGAGCTGTTGCCAAAGAATTGAATGTTCATTTCTCTACCATAAGCCACCCCGAACGTTGTTTTAAAGAATATGTCAGTACGCCCAACCGGCCTCACAACCGCAGACCACAGCCCAGGACATTCACATCCGGCTTCTTCACCTGCGGGATTGTCTGAGAGGGGAGAGGGGGATGCTGAAGAGTATTTCTGTCTGTAATTAAGCCCTTTTGTGGGGAAAGACTCATTCTGATTGGCTGGGCCTGGCTCCCAACCATGGCTCCGCCCCTGCCCAATCACGTGAAGTCCATAGATTAGGGCCTAGTGAATTTATGTCAATTGACTGATTTCCTTATATGAACTGTAACTCAGTAAAATCTTTGAAATTGTTGCGTGTTGCGTTTATATTTTTTATTCAGTATAGTTAGGATTGTATTGTCAATGTTAGAGTCCAAACTGTCCTCAGCTCACTCATTGTCCAATTAGGATCATAGCACTTACCTTCAGAAAGCTAAGAGAAAGTCCAGTTTCCTGAATGCCTGATTTAGAGGATGTTTAATCTACAATAATACACCAGTAAACTAGACTGAGCTGAGTATCGCTGACCGTATCTGTCCCTCTTCAACATCTCTCATTCACTCAGTCTGTCCTCTCAATCCCAGTTACTGTAGTCATTCACTCAGTCTGTCCTCTCAATCCCAGTTACTGTAGTCATTCACTCAGTCTGTCCTCTCAATCCCAGTTACTGTAGTCATTCACTCAGTCTGTCCTCTCAATCCCAGTTACTGTAGTCATTCACTCAGTCTGTCCTCTCAATCCCAGTTACTGTAGTCATGTCAGTCAGTCAGTCAGTCAGTCAAACACAGCCTCCTCCTCCAACTGTAGCCTACGTGTTTGAAGATGATGCTTCTGTTAAAAAGTGTGTGTGTGTGTGTGTGTGTGTGTGTGTGTGTGTGTGTGTGTGTGTGTGTGTGTGTGTGTGTGTGTGTGTGTGTGTGTTAGGTTTGAATATTTTCCCAGTATTTTACAAATGTTCCATCCTGAGACCCAGTATTTCCCGCCAAAACAGGAAGTGTCATTCAAAAGCATTATAAAGCATATAAACAGGCCTGTCTGGATTTGATTAGAGCTTTGATCTAAAAATCAAGTCTGATGCTACCTGAGCCTGATGAGCCATACATTACATACATTTTATGAGACCTACATTAAAGACATTTTATGAGCCCTACATTAAAGACATTTTATGAGCCCAAGCCCAAAAAAGCCTAAATGGTTGTGTCGTTACCCAATACATATATGATATAGGCTACTGCACATTACTCACGACAGAAGCCCATAGATGTAGCTAGCTATATAAAGCCCATAGATGTAGCTAGCTATATAAAGCCCATAGATGTAGCTGGCTATATAAAGCCCATAGATGTAACTAGCTATATAAAGCCCATAGATGTAGCTAGCTATATAAAGCCCATAGATGTAGCTAGCTATATAAAGCCCATAGATGTAGCTAGCTATATAAAGCCCATAGATGTAGCTGGCTATATAAAGCCCATAGATGTAGCTGGCTATATAAAGCCCATAGATGTAGCTAGCTATATAAAGCCCATAGATGTAGCTGGCTATATAAAGCCCATAGATGTAGCTGGCTATATAAAGCCCATAGATGTAGCTAGCTATATAAAGCCCATAGATGTAGCTAGCTATATAAAGCCCATAGATGTAGCTAGCTATATAAAGCCCATAGATGTAGCTAGCTATAATGCTCTCTTGGGTAAATAAATGAAACTAGCTCCAGTAGGCTAATCTTTTTTAGTGTGAACTGTATTACTGTACTGTATTGTATTATACTGTATTATATGGACTGGAATTATGTACATTGTTCAAACCATGATACAGCAGAAGAGAACATGTGATTCTGGTGCAGCACATGAGTCCACATGAATATAATAGGGCCTATTTGTATAATTAGTAGGCTGACTCATATTTACCTTTCATAATATTTCCCCTAATGTTATTAACCTACCTCCTCTTTCGCTCTCTATTGTTGCTTCATTCCTTCCTCGCTTTCAACAGTTAAATGAAATAAGTTTAGTTGTCCTTATCTTCATCACTCTAATGACATTCTTGAATAATGTTGGACTAGAATTAGATGCAGAAGCCTTCCACTTCTCTTCACGAAGATTGAATGGTTACGGGTCTGAATAAGTAACTGCTATAGCCTACCGCCATTGCGCATTCACTCTTCTTTCAAACTACCCGTGAGTTCTATTGGCTGCTGTATTTAACATTCAGCAAACAAGAGCTTGCATCCCTCTTCGAATAGTCTATTGATATATAATAAATAATGTAGAAAATATGTCCAGCAAGCTATTCTAGTCTAGCTTTTCCTGCATGGGACTCCAAGAGCTAAGGATTGTTTTTTAAGGAGAGGCCAGCGGAGCACAGGTGTGTGCGTATTGCGCAAGAGCTATAAGTTAGAAGCTTATTATGCATAACACATCATTAATTAGCTAAATATAAGGCTAATACTTTTAGATCAGCTTTAATATTGCAGATAGATTGTAACTTCCATCAATGTAATTGTCTGCATCACTTCCAATCCCCCATTTGTTTTTCGCAAATACAGTTACATACACCTTTGCCAAATACATTTAAACTCAGTTTTTCACAATTCCTGACATTTAATCCTAGTAAAAATTACATCTTAGGTCAGTTAGGATCACCACTTTATTTTAAGAATGTGAAATGTCAGAATAACAGTAGAGAGAATTATTTATTTAAGCTTTTATTTCTTTCATCACATTCCCAGTGGGTCAGAAGTTTACATACACTCAATTAGTATTTGGTAGCATTGCCTTTAAATTGTTTAACTTGGGTCAAACGTTTCAGGTAGCCTTCCACAAGCTTCCCACAATACGTTGGGTGAATTTTGGCCCATTCCTCCTGACAGAGCTGGTGTAACTGAGTCAGGTTTGTAGGCCTCCTTGCTCGCACACGCTTTTTCAGTTCTGCCCACAAATATTCTATAGGATTGAGGTCAGGGCTTTTGTGATGGCTACTCCAATACCTTGACTTTGTTGTCCTTAAGCCATTTTGCCACAACTTTGGAAGTATGCTTGGGGTCATGGTCCATTTGGAAGAACAATTTGCGACCAAGCTTTAACTTCCTGACTGATGACTTGAGATATTGCTTCAATATATCCACATAATTTTCCTTCCTCGTGATGCCATCTATTTTGTGAAGTGCACTAGTCCATCCTGCAGCAAAGCACCCCCACAGCATGATGCTGCCACCCCTGTGCTTCACGGTTGGGATGGTGTTCTTCGGCTTGCAAGGCTCCCCTTTTTCCTCCAAACATAACGATGGTCATTATGGCCAAACAGTTCTATTTTTGTTTCATCAGACCAGAGGACATTCCTCCAAAAAGTACGATCTTTGTCCCCATGTGCAGTTGCAAACCGTAGTCTGGCTTTTTTATGGCGGTTTTGGAGCAGTGGCTTCTTCCTTGCTGAGCGGCCTTTCAGGTTATGTCGATATAGGATTCGTTTTACTGTGGATAGATACTTTTGTACCGGTTTCCTCCAGCATCTTCACAAGGTCCTTTGCTGTTGTTCTGGGATTGATTTGCACTTTTCGCACCAAAGTACGTTCATGTCTAGGAGACAGAACGTGTCTCCTTCCTGAGCGGTATGACAGCAGTGTGGTCCCATGGTGTTTATACTTGCATTCTATTTTTTGTACAGATGAACGTGGTACCTTCAGGTGTTTGGAAATTGCTCCCAAGGATGAACCAGACTTGTTGAGGTCTACACATTTTTTTCTGAGGTCTTGGCTGATTTCTTTTGATTTTCCCATGATGTCAAGCACAGAGGCACTGAGTTTGAAGGTAGGCCTTGAAATACATCCACAGGTACACCTTCAATTGACTCAAATTATGTCAATTAGCCTATCAGAAACTTCTAAAGCCATGGGAATTTTCCAAGCTGTTTAAAAGCACAATCAACTTATTGTATGTAAACTTCTGACCCCTGGAATTGTGATATAGTGAATTATAAGTGAAATAATCTGTCTGTAAACAATTGTTGGAAAAATTAATTGTGTCGTCATGCACAAAGTAGATGTCCTACCCGACTTGTCAAAACTATAGTTTGTTAAAAAGCAATTTGTGGAGTGGTTGAAAAATGAGTTTTAATGACTCCAACCTAAGTGTATGTAAATGTCTGACTTCAACTGTGTGTATATATATATATATATATATATATATATATATATATATATATATATATATATATATATATATATATATATATATATATATATATATATATATATATATATATGTATACAGTGGCGGCTCCTGAAAAAATTCTCAGGAGGGGCAATTTTTCTGATGATTTAGGTGACCTACACACATTTAAAAAAAGATATGTCCAGCAACAACATGAAGACAGGGGCAGCATATAAGTCAATACCAGAAGCATTTATTGACTGATCTCAAAAGTGTTGGCTTACCAGGGTTGGTGGAGCCCTCAGTTTCATCTTTGCCTCGCAAAGCTAACTCAAACACTCCGCAAAACTTCACACACTGGATTAGCCGGCTGAGGATGTGGCGGTTCTTGCTAATGTCGTAGTAAATATATTTGTTATAGTGAATATGGAATATGATATGTTGAGTAAAATGTTGTGCTAAGATCTATTTAGGTCAGGAGCTGGTTATAAGTTCTGTTCCTATCCAATAACAATGGACAAAAGGGTCCTATCTTGTCAGCCTTGTCAGCAGGTGGCCAAGGACAACACCCACGCCATAGGCCTCTCAGTTCTTCCAACTCACGAGTTCTTGCTCTGAGGACACACACACACACACAAACACACACATCATCACTGTTAAACACACACACACACATCATCACTGTTAAACACACACACACACACACACACACACACACAAAAATCCCCTCTCTTAGGCTGAACATTTGAAGACAGAGAACCCGACTCAGAGCCAATGCAACAGTGACAGTAGCCTGCAGGGGACCTCGCCCAACTCATCAGGACCAATCAGAAGATCAGAACTACTAGATTGAACCTACTTCATTTATTGCATAAAATGTCTGCACACAATGTTTCGGGGCTCTCTTCAGATAATAATAATAATAATAATAATAATAATAATATGCCATTTAGCAGATGCTTTTATCCAAAGCGACTTACAGTCATGCGTGCATACATTTTTGTGTATGGGTGGTCCCGGGGATCGAACCCACTACCTTGGCGTTACAAGCACCATGCTCTACCAGCTGAGCTACAGAAAGTGGATACTCATGGATGCGCATTGCAATTGTAAAATGTCAACACAATTGGAGACACCACGTCATTTTTGGAGACATGTTATTGACAGTAAACTATTGTAGATGCGACTGCTAACTAACTAAAACATTTTAGCTGGCTAGCTAATCATCTTAGCTAAATGTGGGGCAAACAATTCAGTTATTTACCGTTAATTTGAGGGATTGGGGTGAAAGAAATCGAGTTACATAGTGATACTTTACGATATACTGTATTGACAATATCGCAATATTTTAGCGCTAGTTGGCTGTACCTGCACCAAAACACCATTATTGTTCCTTCATAGCTTGTTCTCAATCTTTTCACATTGGGAGCCAATTTGTTTTCAGCACTTTTATTTCCATGACTGATCAAAACTCGTTCTCATGGCTTTCTGATCCCTCTGCAACAGACATATGGTGCGCAATAAAATCACAGTATCGAATCGCAATACGTATAGAATCATGAGACTCGCAATGCTGATGCATATATCTTATCGTGAGGTTCCTGGCAATTCCCAGCCCAAGTTCATTTTTAAGAGTTTGACGAACGGGTCCGTGAACGCGATTCCAGATATATTTACCTCTGAATAAACTGCCTTTATTACACCATATCCACATCCAGTAAACTTGTGATTATCAACACTAACCTCATCGTTGTGGCGGCGGACAGCTAGCCTGTATCCCTCGTCATCCAGTTGAGTGAGTGGCAATGTCTTTTTTCGTTCGTACCAATTTTTGGAAAATCCTAGGGTGTAGGACTTTCCGCCTTTAGTAGAAACCTGTTGAATTATTAAATTTGGTCTGGGAGGTCCTAATTGTTTCGTTGCCAATTTATCTTCATTTGTTCGCCGACAAAAAGGAAATTCTTTCAAAGACACAACCGAGTTGCACTGAAGCCTAGCCATGTTGATAGTAGTAGTGAATTGATTGACGCTGCTACCCTCTCTTTTCTTAGTTACGTTCATGTGACGAAAGCGCGTAAGTGCAAGCCCACAGACACCCATTGAGATTGTATTGAAGGCTCTGAAATTTGAAAAAAATAGATTTTACATGGGAGTCTATGACAGAAGTTCTGGGCGATTTTCAATCTGACTGAAATCGCCCCAAAAGGGGGTGGAGCCATTTGAAGCACGACTTTAGCCTGATTCGACATTTAGTGGCAGTGTGGCACTGTGTCAGATCAGACGTATAGATTACAACACTGATAACTACTGTTGCCGTGATATAATTGATTAGAAAAAAAATCCCTTCCTTTTCCCGTTTGGCAGTGCGTCGCCCATATCGCCCTATTGAACAGGCCGTCCCTGTATGTATATATATATATACACACACATACACACACACACACACACACACACACACATACATACATACATACATACATACATACATATATACAGTGGGGAGAACAAGTATTTGATACACTGCTGATTTTGCAGGTTTTCCTACTTACAAAGCATGTAGAGGTCTGTAATTTTTATCATAGGTACACAACTGTGAGAGACGGAATCTAAAACAAAAATCCAGAAAATCACATTGTATGATTTTTAAGTAATTAATTTGCATTTTATTGCATGACATAAGTATTTGATCACCTACCAACCAGTAAGAATTCCGGCTCTCACAGACCTGTTAGTTTTTCTTTAAGAAGCCCTCCTGTTCTCCACTCATTACCTGTATTAACTGCACCCGTTTGAACTCGTTACCTGTATAAAAGACACCTGTCCACACACTCAATCAAAACAGACTCCAACCTCTCCACAATGGCCAAGACCAGAGAGCTGTGTAAGGACATCAGGGATAACATTGTAGACCTGCTCAAGGCTGGGATGGGCTACAGGACAATAGGCAAGCAGCTTGGTGAGAAGGCAACAACTGTTGGCGCAATTATTAGAAAATGGAAGAAGTTCAAGATGACGGTCAATCACCCTCGGTCTGGGGCTCCATGCAAGATCTCATCTCGTGGGGCATCAATGATCATGAGGAAGGTGAGGGATCAGCCCAGAACTACACGGCAGGACCTGGTCAATGACCTGAAGAGAGCTGGGACCACAGTCTCAAAGAAAACCATTAGTAACACACTACGCTGTCATGGATTAAAATCCTGCAGTGCACGCAAGGTCCCCCTGCTCAAGCCAGCGCATGTCCAGGCCCGTCTGAAGTTTGCCAATGACCATCTGGATGATCCAGAGGAGGAATGGGAGAAGGTCATGTGGTCTGATGAGACAAAAATAGAGCTTTTTGGTCTAAACTCCACTCACCGTGTTTGGAGGAAGAAGAAGGATGAGTACAACCCCAAGAACACCATCCCAACCGTGAAGCATGGAGGTGGAAACATCATTCTTTGGGGATGCTTTTCTGCAAAGCGGACAGGACGACTGCACCGTATTGAGGGGAGGATGGATGGGGCCATGTATCGTGAGATCTTGACCAACAACCTCCTTCCCTCAGTAAGAGCATTGAAGATGGGTCGTGGCTGGGTCTTCCAGCATGACAACGACCCGAAACACACAACCAGGGCAACTAAGGAGTGGCTCCGTAAGAAGCATCTCAAGGTCCTGGAGTGGCCTAGCCAGGCTCTAGACCTGAACCCAATAGAACATCTTTGGAGGGAGCTGAAAGTCTGTATTGCCCAGCGACAGCCCCGAAACCTGAAGGATCTGGAGAAGGTCTGTATGGAGGAGTGGGCCAAAATCCCTGCTGCAGTGTGCAAACCTAGTCAAGACCTACAGGAAACGTATGATCTCTGTAATTGCAAACAAAGGTTTCTGTACCAAATATTAAGTTCTGCTTTTCTGATGTATCAAATACTTATGTCATGCAATAAAATGCAAATTAATTACTTAAAAATCATACAATGTGATTTTCTGGATTTTTGTTTTAGATTCCGTCTCTCACAGTTGATGTGTACCCATGATAAAAATTACAGACCTCTACATGCTTTGTAAGTAGGAAAACCTGCAAAATCGGCAGTGTATCAAATACTTGTTCTCCCCACTGTATATACACATATCATTTTTTAAAAATATTTCCCTTTATTACTTTCTAACCCCACCACCCCTTCCCTAATTGGAGTAAACTAGTGAACAACAACGCTTAGGCCTCTACTTCCAGCTTATACATACTATATACATTTTATGGACATTCTATTTTGTTTGTTTTTACTCCTGAACCCCTACCCTCAACCTCTCAGATCATTTTCATGATGTCCATCCCGTTTGCTCCTATATGCCATATCTTTTTAACTGTGCTCGTTCACAAAAGCTCTCAACCTATAACCTATATACTTATTATGGACACAGTATGCTTTACATTAGTTATCTTGTTGTCATTAGTTGTTGTTAGTCCCATCCTTCAGCTCCATTCAACACCTCCCATCTATCTCTTAACACCATCCATATTGGATCTGCAGAGCTGGGAAGATTGTATCCCCCATATAAATAACATTATATTGGTAGCAAGAATTTTGTATAATAATTTAAATTGAAAAATTCTACGTTTTGAATCCGGCATCGTTTTGCGTATCAGTTCATAAACAATATGGCATGGAATCGGTATGTCAAAAATCTCTTCCCAACTATTTTGCAATCTATATGGGACGCCTGTCAATCCTTTGGTCCTTAAATGAAACTATAAGGCTAACACTGCATTGAATGCATTACCTGAAAGAGGTAGGCTAGGACATTATATACAGTGCATTCAGAAAGTATTCAGACCCCTTGACTTTTTCCACATTTTGTTACGTTGCAGCCTTATTCTAAAATGGATGAAATTGTTTTTTTCCCCCTCATCAATCTACACACAATACCCCATGATGACAAAGTAAAAACAGGTTTGAGAAATGTTTGAACATTTATTTTAAGAATAAAAAACTGAAATATCACATTTAAGAATGATTGAGGCCACTGTGTTCTTGGGGACCTTCAATGCTGAAGAAATGTTTTCGTACCCTTCCCCAGATCTGTGCCTTGACACAATCCTGTCTCGGAGCTATACGAACAATTCCTTCTACCTAATGGCTTTTTTTAAAAATGTTTAAACTGTTTTCGCTTTATCATTATGGGGCATTGTGTGTAGATTGATGAGGGAAAAAATGATTTAATCAATTTTAGAATAAGGCTGTAATGTAACACAATGCGGGAAAAGGGGTCTGAATAATTTCCGAATGCACTGTATAGGGCTAGAACAAGATGATCTATTCTGGATGCAATTTCTCGCGGGTGCACGGATTTAAAGCAACGATATTCGAGTGATAGGCTGTTTTTAAAAGTCTGCAGCTGCAATGAAAAAAAAATATATCTTTACAATAAAATAATAATAAGGTGACCCCAGAAAGCCAGATGGAGATGGGTAAATTAGACGTGCATTCGGTCTTTATATTACTGTAGTATAGTCTATGCTGCAGCAAAAGTAGCCTGTCACAAGAATAAAAGTTACCATGATGAGATGATACAGTAGGTCTACATGCATTGTGAACTGCTCTCCATACTGAGATGGGCTGTCTGCACCCATCGTTGATTCATCATGCAGAGGCCATAGAGAAGACAGATTTAGACATCGCTTATAATGTAACACCATCCTGTTCATATAAATACTTTATTATAATTTACTGGTTTCTCGCAGTTATTTATCCCGTGGAAAAGGGAGTGGTTTTGGGCGTTAAAAATCACGGTAAATCACGGTAACTGGTTTCCCGCCATTCAACCCTAGTGTGTGTGTGTGTGTGTGTGTGTGTGTGTGTGTGTTTTTGCAGGTCTTTGGATGCTTGTGAGAGTATGAGAGGGTTTATGTGGTGTGTCTAATATCCATGATCATGTAGTTGGAATGTGTCAAATAAAAATGCTGTTAGAATCAACATGTTAGTGGGATGTCTTAAGGATGGGGTGTTTTAAATGGTACTGCCTTGTTTACAGGCAAAGGGTTTTAGAAAGCTGGATTTTCAACAACAACAAAAAAGGTTTTTCTGTTCATAGTCTATTTTTCATGTGATTGCAATGCTCCTCTTCAAGCATTTCACAGTTACCTCATCGATTCTAGATTCATTGCAACACGAGACGGCTCTGTGTACCGTCTCTATCTACAGTCACATCTCCATCTCTTTCCTCCCGCTTCGGTCTTCCGTATACCACACCACCCTACCATTCCCCTCTCTCTCTCTCTCTCTCTCTCTCTCTCTCCTTTCTTCACGTCGCGGTGTTCTGCCTTGTTACTGCCTCTGTCTGTACAGTGTGTTAGACAAGGTTCATGTCTGTGATTTATTACCAAGGCATCCTGATGCTTGGGTAGCAGCTTAAGGACAGAATGGTGGCCATTTTCCCTTTGTGAGACAGGCCTCATGTTCCTACAGGGTTAATCGCCCATCCATCTCCAGTTACCTCAATTCCATTTAAATGCAGACTGGCAACGGGGTCATTTTGGATCGACTCGGCGGACCCAGGCAATTTGACTGCTCTTTCTTTCCACTTTGTTGGGAAAGTAATGAACTACAGCAGCCCAGAGAGACCGGCAGCGTCCACTTCATTTACTCTCCAGAGCTTGGCGCTTGTCAGGCTTCCTCCTCATTTCTCTAGTGGCTCGTTTTATTGCTTTGACCGAGGTTCTTTGGGATCCTTTATATTTGCTTAAATTTGTCTTTCTCTCTCTTGTTTGCCATGTGAGCGGTTACAGCTCCAGGGAGAGCCGCTCTTAACTACAGGGCAGTGAGCTGGGGGGGGGGGGGGGGGGTTCGAGCAGTTTGGGGCAGAGCGTACATACTCATGCCAGGCTGGTAAAGCAGTTTCCTTAATAAATAAAAGGTGGAAGATTAGGGGTCGTGACAAATTGTTTTTTGCTCTGCTAGATTACGAGATGATTTAACTGCTTTTGAACGAAAGCATCGTGACATCAGGGATGTCAGATTCGTAACGTACAGACTGAAAACTGGACCTATTCGCGCCTGCATGACAGTGTTCAACATCGTCATGGAGTTAAAGACATTTCAAGTCAACAACATAAGCCAGTCTATAACGGAGACCCCGTTACCGCAATGCATGTTGGTGAAAGGTTAACCACTACACTAGTACCCTAAGGTCTTGCTGTACTGAGTTAGTGGCCTAGCATAGAACTAAGGCTTTACTCTGTCAGTGGGCTGACACTTCCCTGATAGAGATTGGTCTGTTTGACATCACTCTCCTGTCAGACTCAGGGGACCGTGGGGGGGTAACTCCTCCACCACTCTTCCCCCCTGTTCCACCAGGCAGGGCAGAGATGGGGGATGGGGGGAGGAAGGAGAGGCGTGGTGGACCGTGGGGGTAACTCCTCCACCACTCTTCCCCCCGTTCCACCAGGCAGGGCAGAGGTGGGGGATGGGTGGAGGAAGGAGAGGCGTGGTGGACCGTGGGGGGGTAACTCCTCCACCACTCTTCCCCCCCGTTCCACCAGGCAGGGCAGAGGTGGGGGATGGGTGGAGGAAGGAGAGGCGTGGTGGACCGTGGGGGGGGTAACTCCTCCACCACTCTTCCCCCCCGTTCCACCAGGCAGGGCAGAGATGGGGGATGGGGGGAGGAAGGAGAGGCGTGGTGGACCGTGGGGGGGTAACTCCTCCACCACTCTTCCCCCCCGTTCCACCAGGCAGGGCAGAGATGGGGGATGGGTGGAGGAAGGAGAGGCGTGGTGGACCGTGGGGGGGTAACTCCTCCACCACTCTTCCCCCCTGTTCCACCAGGCAGGGCAGAGATGGGGGATGGGTGGAGGAAGGAGGAAGGAGAGGCGTGGTGGATGCAGGAGGAGAGGAGGAGGCGTAATTACATCTTGCATGAACTTTCGGCAGACGGGGCGGATCTCTTTGCTCAGGGTGGCGCTGAACATCATGACCTGTTTCTCATGGGGGGTCAGACGGAATATCTCCTGGACGTCTCGGCGCATGTCTGAGGGAACGGAAAGAAGTACATCAAGGATGGGAGGATTCAGTTATCACTCACTATAGCTGAGTACATCACAGATGGAAGGATTCAGTTATCACTCACTATAGCTGAGTACATCACAGATGGGAGGATTCAGTTATCACTCACTATAGCCGAGTACATCACGGATGGGAGGATTCAGTTATCACTCACTATAGCTGAGTACATCACGGATGGGAGGATTCAGTTATCACTCACTATAGCTGAGTACATCACGGATGGGAGGATTCAGTATCACTCACTATAGCTGAGTACATCACGGATGGGAGGATTCAGTATCACTCACCATAGCTGAGTACATAACGGATGGGAGGATTCAGTTATCACTCACTATAGCTGAGTACATCACGGATGGGAGGATTCAGTTATCACTCACTATAGCTGAGTACATAACGGTTGCAGCAGATTAATCAGGGGTGTATTCATTAGTGCACAGCGTAGCAAACCGTAGAAACATGTGTTTGCAACAAAAATTAGACTTCCTTATTGGAGAAGTTCAGGTAGGTAGGCCCCTCCCCATTTCGGACGGTTTGCCTCCATTTTGGTTCCTATTAAATACACCCCAGGTCTGTTTGAGTGTCATTCAGATACTGTGAGGAGATCAGACTCACCAAGTTGCTCCAGCATCTTGTCACACTCGTCCAGGATGAAGTGTTTGATGTTTCGCAGGTTGAGGGTCTTGTTGCGGATCAGGGCCAGGATTCGCCCTGGCGTCCCCACCACCACGTGGGGACACTCCTTCTTCAACACCTCCCCGTCCTTCTTTATAGACAGGCCACCAAAGAACACTGCCACCTGGTGAGAGAAAACCAGTGGTGAAACAGTGCACTTTAAAAACAATAAGTCTTTAATTTTAAACAGTTTGATATTCCGTTAGCCGGCACCTCTACCAACGTTCTGGGGTTTGCGTCGGCTCATGCTTTTTTACTGAAACACTGCAGTTATTATCAAGACTCAAGGTTTTGAGGGTGTAGATAAACATTGCGTACCTTGATAGTTGGCATGTACTTGGAGAATCTCTCATACTCCTTGCTGATCTGAAACGCCAGCTCTCGGGTGTGGCACATCACCAGCACTGACACCTAAACAGAGACAGAAGTGGGCAGGATGGGTAGTTAATGCTTTATAAAGCTTAGTGGGCGGGATGGGTAGTTATCCTCTACGGGATGGGTAGTTAACCTCTACGGGATGGGTAGTTAATGCTTTATAAAGCTTAGTGGGCAGGATGGGTAGTTAACCTCTACGGGATCGGTGTTCCGTATACGGGACAGTTAAGCTAACGTGCGCAAATGTGATTAGCATGACTGTTGTAAGTAACAGCAAACTTTCCAGGACATAGACATGTCTTATATGGGCAGAAAGCTTAAATTATTGTTAATCTAACTGCACTGTCTAATTTACAGTAGCTATTACAGTGAAAAAATACCATGCTATTGTTTGAGGAGAGTGCACAACAACAAAAAACGTATCACGGAAACTGGTTTGATACATTCACCTCTGAAGGTAAATAATGTACTTACATTCAGTAATCTTGCTTTGATTTGTCATCCTAAGGGTCCCAGAGATAAAATGTAGCATAGTTTTGTTTGATAAAATCAATTTTTATATTCAAATGTAGGAACTGGGTTCAACAGTTTGAACCCTTGCTGTCTCTGGCTCCACACCCACCCTGCCCGGCCATCTAGATGTGTGAAAGTTAGTGTATAAGCTAATGATCTATTATGTATGACATTCCTGGGAGTGTGTAAACTTACATTTTGTATTACCATATCATTTTTGTATGTTCTCTATAGTTATGTACTTGAAAATGTATCATTGACCAATTTGGCACATTTGGACAGACTTGATACAAAATAGTCCAGTATTGCAATGCTTCACTGTATCAATCTGAAATGTTGCACACACTGCTGCCATCTAGTGGCCAAAATCTAAATTGCGACTAAACTGCAATATTATATTGTGGCCTTTCTCTTGCATTTCAAAGATGATACAAAAATTACAAATAAATGAAAACGCATGTTTTTTTGTTTGTATTATCTTTTACCAGATCTTATGTGTTATATTCTCCTACATTAATTTCACATTTCTACAAACTTCAAAGTGTTTCTTTTCAAATGGTATCAAGAATATCCATATCCTTGCTTCAGGTCCTGAGCTACAGGCAGTTAGATTTGAGTATGTCATTTTAGGTGAAAATTGAAAAAATGGGTCCGATCCTTAAGAGGTTAATCCATTATAAAGCTTAGTGGGCAGGATGGGTAGTTAATGCATTATAAAGCTTAGTGGGCAGGATGGGTAGTTAATGCATTATAAAGCTTAGTACTTCAAAGCTACTAATGGACTGATGGACGAAGACAATGACAACCCTAGCTCTATAAACAGTCCAGATGACAATGAGTGACAGACAGATGGAGAGAGAGAGAGAGAGAGGCAGAGAGAGAGAGAGAGAGAGAGAGAGAGAGAGAGAGAGAGAGAGAGAGAGAGAGAGAGAGAGAGAGAGAGAGAGAGACAGGCAGGCAGGCAGAGAAATGGAGGGAGGGAGACAGAGAGGGAGACAGAGAGGGAGAGAGGCAGAGAGGGAGAGATATTCTTGATACCATTTGAAAAGAAACACTTTGAAGTTTGTAGAAATGTGAAATTAATGTAGGAGAATATAACTATGTGCACACTGCCCACAAAATGAGGTGGAAACTGAGCTGCACTTCCTAACCTCCTGCCAAATGTATGACCATATTATAGACACATATTTCCCTCAGATTACAGCGATCCACAAAGAATTCGAAAACAAACCCAATTTTGATAAACTCCCTTATCTACTGGGTGAAAAACCACAGTGTGCCATCACAGCTGCAAGATTTGTGACCTGTTGCCACAAGAAAAGGGCAACCAGTGAAGAACAAACACCATTGTAAATACAACCCATATTTATGTTTATTTATTTTCCCATTTGTACTTTAACTATTTGCACATTGTTACAACACTGTATATATACATAATATGACATTTGAAATGTCTTTATTCTTTTGAAACTTCTGAGTGTAATGTTTACTGTTAATATTTATTGTTTATTTCACTTTTGTTTACTATCTACTTCACTTGCTTTGGCAATGTTAACACACGTTTCCCATGCCAATAAAGCCCTTAAATTGAAAAAAAATTGAATTGAGAGAGAGAGAGAGAGGCAGAAAGGGAGAGAGACAGGCAGAGACGGAGGGAGAGAGGCAGAGAGGGAGAGAGAGAGAGACAGAGAGAGAGAGAGAGAGACAGAGAGAGAGAGAGAGAGACAGAGAGACAGAGAGACAGAGAGAGAGAGAGAGAGAGAGAGAGAGAGGCAGATAGAGAGAGAGGCAGAGAGGGAGAGAGAGAGAGACAGAGATACATTACCTGTCCAGTGACAGGCTCCAGCTGCTGTAGTGTGGCCAGAACAAACACTGCCGTCTTGCCCATACCAGACTTGGCCTGGCACAGCACATCCATCCCCAGGATCGCCTGGGGGATGCACTCATGCTGAACTGAAAGGAAAATAGTTACTAGAAATGACTAAAATATAAATTACTAATGAATAATAATATAAGGTACAGTAATTATTACCTAATTATCAACTAAGTGACTAAATCAAAAACCCCTTAAAAAGGGATACTTTGGGATCACCTACTAGCGTTAGCACAATGACTGGAAGTCTATGGGTATCTGCTAGCACGCCCGAAGTATCCCTTGAAGTCAAATCATTGATGCAATTACTTTACATTTTAGTCATTTCGCAGGCGCTCTTATCCAGAGCGACTTACAGTTAGTGAGTGCATAAAACATTTTCATACTGGCCCCCCGTGGGAATCGAACCCACAACCCTGGCGTTGCAAGAGCCATGCTCTACCAACTGAGCTACAATGAGGCCTTGCTTGCAGATTATAGTTTGACAGTTGATCTGATTCATGGCAATTTGGCTTGAAGATTTCAGTGTAAGCTTATTATAATCAGCCAGTGAACTGCTGACCCCTGCAGCTCTTCAAAAGGGAGTCCCCTGTAGCTCAGTTGGTAGAGCATGGCGCTTGCAACGCCAGGGTTGTGGGTTCGTTTCCCACGGGGGGCCAGTATGAAAATGTATGCACTCACTAACTGTAAGTCGCTCTGGATAAGAGCGTCTGCTAAATGACTAAAATGTAAAATGGATGCCTTCACTAGGAACCAAACGGAAGCAAACGGGCCGAAACGGGAAGGAACCTGAACTTGCTCGTTTTCGTTGCAAAACGTCTTGCTATGCTGTGCACTAATGAATACACCCCAGTGTGGTGTGTGTTAGAAGCATGTATAGACTACAACCGTCTGGTTCCACTCACCCTCAGAGGGATGCTCAAAGCCACAGTCCACTATAGCCCTCAGCAGCTCTGGCTTCAACAGGAAGTCTCTAAAACCAGAGGAATGGATGGACACATAGGAGCCCTTCACACGCTCCTTCTTAATGGCCAGAATATCCCCTCCTGACAGATCTCCCACCGCGTCCACATCATCCTCATCATAGTCCAAGAGCTCATTCTCCACGTCCTGCTCAGTCATCCTGCCAGGTAGAAAGAGAGGATTACAGAGAGAGAGAGTGAGTGAGTGAGTGAGTGAGTGAGTGAGTGAGTGAGTGAGTGAGTGAGTGAGAGAGAGAGAGAGAGAGACAGAGACAGAGACAGAAAGAGAGAGAGCCAGAGAGAGAGGGGGAGACACAAAGAGAGTGGAGAGAGAAATAGTCATAAACATGTCCTGTCGGGTGGTCACCTTTGTAGACATGAAATACCCTCATTATAGTGCAAGATGCTTAAAGGAATACTTCTACTTCCCCAGAGTCAGATGAACTCATGGATACCATATTTATGTCTCTGCGTGCTGTTTGAAGGAAGTTGCTAACCAGTATTAGCGCAATCGCTAACTAGCATTAGCACAATGACTGGACGTCTATGGTAACTGCTAGCATATTAGTAGATACCATAGACTTCCTGTCATTGTGCTAATGCTTGTTAGCATTGGCTCGCAAAACTACCTCTTAACTTCCTTCTTGCTGAATGCAGAGACATAAAAATGGTATCCATGAGTTAAATCTGACTCTGAGGAAGTACATGAAGAGCGTCATTGCCAACATCCGAAAGTATCCATTTAACTGTGTGGGGATTATTATGATAATAATAATAATAATAATATGCCATTTAGCAGACGCTTTTATCCAAAGCGACTTACAGTCATGCGTGCATACATTTTTTTTTTTGTGTATGGGTGGTCCCGGGGATCGAACCCACTACCTTAGCGTTACAAGCGCCGTGCTCTACCAGCTGAGCTACAGAGGACCACGGTGATGATGATGATGACAGGGTTAGGAAAACAAGCTTCCTTTAAGGTTAGCTTAATTTATATTTCTGCCAAATTAGTATTGGAAATAAGTAAAAGTACTCATAACTATTCATTAGGGCTGCTATCATGTGTCAACTCCTTAAGTGACAACATGAGTGGCAACATAAATGTCATGAATATTCATGAGTCTCGAAATAGAACCTGTCAGGTGAATGGTTGAGCTTTCTTGAATGCGTGATGTCACACAAATGCTCTACAGAGCCGTCTGCTGCCACCATGAGCAGTAACACTGACCGAACGACTTGGGAAACCCAAGAAATGAAAGCTTCACCAGCTAGCTTCCAATCTATTTTAGTTTCACTGTGCCGATCATTCAAATTACAAGCCCACTAACTGTTATTTGTACCTTAACACAAATGGGCTGGTATGTGTTACTTGATATGTTACAAGTTAACTCAAATGTAAACACAGAATAGGACATGAGCCCTACGATTAGTTAGTGGCTAACGTTACTGCCTGGCCAGTGAGCTAGCTATACTGAATAAAAATATAAAACGTAACATGTAAAGTGTTGGTCCCATGTCTCATGAGCTGAAATAAAAGATGCCCGAAATTTTCCATGCGCTCAAAAAGCTTATTTCTCTCTAATTTTGTGCACAAATTTGTATACATCCGTGTTAGTGAGCATTTCTCCTTTGCCAAGATAATCCATCCACCTGACAGGTGTGGCATATCAAGAAGCTGATTAAACAACATTATCATTACACAGGTGCAACTTGTGCTTGGGAAAATAAAAAGCCACTCTAAAATGTGCAATTTTGTCACACAACGCCACAGAGGTCTCAAGTTGAGGGAGCGTGCAATTGGCATGCTGACTGCAGGAATGTCCACCAGAGCTGTTGCCAGAGAATTGAAATGTTATTTTCTCTACCATAAGCGGCCTTCAATGTCGTTTTAGAGAATTTGGCAATACGTCCAACAGGCCTCACAACCGCAGACCACGTGTAACCACGCCAGCACAGGACCTCCACATCCGGCTTCTTCACCTGCAGGATCGTCTGAGACCAGCCACCTGGACAGCTGATAAAACTGTGGGTTTGCACAACCAAATAATTTCTGCACAAACTGTCAGAAACCGTCTTGGGGAAATTCATCTGCGTGCTCGACATCCTCACCAGGGTCTTGACCCGACTGCAATTTGGTGTCGTAACTGACTTCAGTGGGCAAATGCTCACCTTCGATGGCCACTGGCACGCTGGAGAAGTGTGCTCTTCATGGATTAATCCCGGTTTCATGGCAGACAGCATATATGGCGTCGTGTAGGCTAGCGGTTTGCTGATGTCAACGTTGTGAACAGAGTGCCCCATGGTGGCAGTGGGGTTATGGTATGGGCAGCAGAGCATGTGAGGGGAATTGAGCGGTTGGAAATCCCGCTCCGCGCTCGCATGAAAAAAAAAACTGCCGCTCCAAATTCGCTCATTAAAAATCACGATTTAACCAACACCCCATCTATTTGTGACTACATGAACCTACCAATTGGATTTTAAGTATTGAAACCAAAAAGTATTTGAATAAACATGAAAAGGTGAATGTAAGAAGCGCTCATCATTTCAAATAGTCTACATGTCGTATTAAACAGCATATAAACACAGTATGTGGCTTCATGCGTTGCTGCCTGGAGAGCCGGCCAGCAGTGGATAATATCCTCTCCATGGTGCCTGGAGAGCCGGCCAGCAGTGGATAATATCCTCTCCATGGTGCCTGGAGAGCCGGCCAGCAGTGGATAATATCCTCTCCACCCCTCCAGAGCCACTGAGGATGTTAACCACCCTTTTGGCCACTCTCGCCAGGCTGGGCAGAGATGTAGTCGTTTTTTTTCTATTAGGTAGGCATAAAGGTTTTTTAGGCAAAATAACCTCCTTGAACATGGGAATATGCCAGGCCTATTGGGCCAAAATCAATCATGGCCTATTGTATAGATAATAGAACGAAAATAAACGAAACATTTAAGAGATCTGATTTTTAGTTTATAAATACTGTGCTATGATGACACACTTAATGATCTACCCACCTCGTTCCTTTCTTTTAGCATGTGCACATAGTGAGTACACCATCATGCTTTTGGGATACGTGTCTTTTCAGATTCCACAGTTATTATTTAGTTGTGGACACTACATCACCGCACTCCCTCTCTTGCTCTTGGTTTTAAGTCACCTTGATTTAGCACCTGTGTGTTTTATCAGTTTCTTTATGAAAATATTTAGCGAACTCCATGACAGTAGCTAAAGCAAGGGGCTATAGCAGCACACAAGTAGACTACAAATGCATGCTGGGCCGGGCATGCCCTGAGCTCGTGAAGTGAACGCAACTGGAGCGGGTGAGAAGGCGGACGCTCCAGCCTCTGGGAATTCGCTCCACGCTCCAGTCAAATTGGGCACGCTCCGCTCACATACTCTGATGGGCAGGCATAAGCTACGGACAACGAACAAAATTGCATTTTATTGATGGTCATTTGAATGCACAGAGATACCGTGACGAGATCTTGAGGCCCATTGTCGTGCCATTCATCCGCCGCCATCACCACATGTTTCAGCATGATAATGCACGGTCCCACGTCTCAAGGATCTTTACACAATTCCTGGAAGCTGAAAATGTCCCAGTTCTTCCATGGCCTGCATCCTCACCAGACATGTCACCCATTGAGCATGTATGGGATGCTCTGGATCGACGTGTATGACAGCGTGTTCCAGTTCCCGGCAATATCGAGAAACTAAGCACAGCCATTGAAGAGGAGTGGGACAAAATTTCACAGGTAACAAATCAACAGCATGATCAACTCTATGCAAAGGAGATGTGTGGAGCTTCATGAGGCAAATGGTGGTCACACCAGATACTGACTTGTTTTCTGATCCACGCCCCTACTTTTTAAGGTATCTGTGACCAACAGATGCATATCTGTATTCCCAGTCATGTGAAATCGATAGATTAGGGCCTAATTTATTTATTTGAATTGACGAATTTCCTTATATGAACTGTAACTCAGTAAAATCTTTGAAATTGTTGCGTTTCTATTTTTGTTCAGTAATTAGCCATCCTCCTAAATGCGGTGGTCAGTGGATACACGATGAGTGGAACGTATGTCTGAAAATTCGTCTTATAATTGTAAGTTAATTGTAATTTAAATTGGTGGTTACTACTGGTTTCAGATCAGAGGCGAGAGACATTTTCGGCCATGTTTTGGTAAGGGCTCGAAGTGATGTCACGCACCCAAGAATCCTCAACCAATCACCCGACGGATATTATTGACTGACTGCCTCCAGGTATCCTACGAAAAGAAATGTCGCGTACCGTAGTTAGCTGGCTAACAAACACGACCTGTGAGCTACCTGGCTAGCTAACTTCTTTAGGTTGACAAACTCTCCAGCTAGCTGCTATCCTTTAGACGGTTTGCAACATGGGAAATTAACGCGATTAATATTTCAGATTTGTTTCCCTTGTGAGCACTGTTTACCTTATTCGTGATGAAGAAATGTAGCTACAGCGTTTGGAAATGAGAGCTATCGTTGGTTTTTAAATACGTAGTCAACGTGCGACTCTGTGAGCATGCGTTTAAAGTCCCCAAACTCCGACCTGCGCATTTGCCTGAGAAAAATTACAGGAACAATAACACGGAAACATGCTATAACATCTGGGTCTACAGAGAATGTAAGATTGGAAACTGTGGTATCTGGATACAGTTGTTTGACAGCAGGCTAGCTAACTATGTGTTCAAATGTGAACATAAGTCAGTTGTTAAACACATGACGTGTTGAAGTGTACAAGGTGCTAAATAAAGTGGCTAGCTGTATCTGTCAACCTCAAAAAGTTTGTTGTCAAATTTTTGATGACATTGTTCACTGAAATACTTAGCCAGTGATGTGTTTCACTGGAGAGCCCAACTGATGTCCTGAGTATGGGAACGTACTGCCTCTACTTGGGTTTTAAAATTGCGCCGACAGAGAGAGCTGCCTCGCTAATAGTCTTTAGGAAACTGCAGTATAAAAAAAAAAGTATTATTTCTTACATTGTTAGCTCATAAAATCTTCCTTTACTTAGATTTGTGTGTGTTAGATATTTGTTGCGGAACTGTTAGATATTACTTGCTAGATATTACTGCACTGTCGGAACTAGAAGCATTTACATTTAAGTCATTTAGCAGACGCTCTTATCCAGAGCGACTTACAAATTGGTGCATTCAATTTAGGATAGCCAGTGATACAACCACCACTAGGGGAGGGGTAGAATGATTACTGTTAGACTATTCCAGGTATTCCTTAAAGAGGTAGGGGTTCAAGTGTCTCCGGAAGGTGGTCAGTGACTCCGCTGAAGCACAAGCATTTCGCTACACTCGCAATAACATCTGCTAACCATGTGTATGTGACCAATACATTTTGATTTGATTTGAGGACACAGTCACCTGTCCGCGGCGAGGATGGGTTGTTTGTTGTCAGTTAAATTTCCCTGCTGGAGATAATGATGTATCCTACTGACAGACAGAATCATTAGCTAAAGGGGTCAACTGCTTGCCAGTCTGTTTGCGCTATCATGCCAACTGCCTATCACTCATCATCATCATCATCATGGCAAACATGGCTTGACGATGAATGGTCCCATAGAGAATGATAGAGGCCTCTAGTGGCCAAAAGGCCGTTTTAGCATGGGCAGCGCCATTGAGGGCTTCCACCATTTTAATGTAGTCAACTGGGTGGGACTTCCAACTTCATTGGCTGATCCCTCCTGGTGACCCTGTTGGAGTCATGTCCAACCAGGTCATCAGGAGGGATCAGCCAATCGTGAAGAAGAAAATGGACTACTTCAAAATGGAGATGACCTCAATGGCGCTGCCCATGCTGTCACAGACCCTATAGATCCTCTATCTATCTCTATGGAATAATAATATGCCATTTAGCAGACGCTTTTATCCAAAACGACTTACAGTCATGTGTGCCTACATTTTTACATATGGGTGGCCCCGGGGATCGAACCCACTACCCGGGCGTTACAAGCGCCATGCTCTACCAATTGAGCTACAGAGGACCACAGATGGAATGGTCCATGGAATTGGCAAGAGCACAAACCGGGTCCCCCATTACAGTGAATAGAAAAATTGCAATCTTCATGTAAATCCTGGTACCAATAAATAATTGTAATGCACCCGATGTATGTCCTTTTACCGATTTATTTTAAAATCACACACAGAAGAAGTTATAAGGATAATTGTGTTGCTAATGGCAGCCTGCAGTACCCCAGTCAGCCTTCAACTTGAGTTACTCAACGAGAGGGGGCAGCACTGAGCTAGCCTGCAACGTCACTTCCTGGAGTAGCTCAACCTGTGCATGTTTATGTCTCCACGAGACGCCATCTTAACTGACTTCATTTGGCTTCAATGCGCTATTGAGTCTTCACATATGAATGAATGGTGTCACGTGATCGATGGCTTTGTCCATTCATATATATATATTGGCATCTCTGTAGCTCAGTTGGTAGAGCATGGCGTTTGCAACGCCAGGGTTGTGGGTTCGATTCCCACAGGCGGCCAGTATGAAAATGTATGCACTCACTAACTGTAAGTCACTCTGGATAAGAGCGTCTGCTAAATGACTAAAATGTAAATGTATATATACAGTCATTGGAACAATGTAGCTCAGCTGGTAGAGCACGGCGCTTGTAACGCCAAGGTAGTGGGTTCGATCCCCGGGACCACCCATACACAAAAAATATATGCACGCATGACTGTAAGTCGCTTTGGATAAAAGCGTCTGCTAAATGGCATATAAAAACAGATCTGGGATCAGGGGTGTATTCATTAGTCGCATAACGCTGCTAAACATTTTGCAACAGACTAAGCGTTTTGGAACGGAATCCGACTAATGAATACACCCCTGGCTAGGTAACTATTCTCACAAAGACAAACAAGTAGTCATCCAGGTATTGTATTTCATCCAGCCAGTCTCTTTTGTCATCATCAGTATGTGGCCCTTAGACCCTGCAATGCAGTGGTCTAAGGCGCTGCATCGCAGTGCTAGCTGTGCCACTAGAGATCCTGGTTCGAATCCAGGCTCTGTCATAGCCGGCCGCGACCGGGAGACCAATGGGGCGGCGCGCAATTGGCCCAGCGTCGTCCAGGGTAGGGGAGGGAATGGCCGGCAGGGGATGTAGCTCAGTTGATAGAGCATGGCGTTTGCAACGCCAGGGTTGTGGGTTTGATTCCCACAGGGGGTATGAAAAAATAAAAAATGTATGCATTAACTGTAAGTCGCTCTGGATAAGAGCGTCTGCTAAATGACTAAAATGAAAAAAAAAATATAACTGTGTTTTTATGTACTTCTATCTCTCCAGAATTTTCAGGTCAAGAGGTCACGTCTTCAGTTGTCTTTAACGCTCTAGAACGGTCCACTGTTGCTGTGGAGGAGGAGGACTCAAAACTCAAGGGGGCTGTGGTAAGAATTCACCTAAAAAGTTCCTAAAGTGATCAATAAACTACCATTTAAAAATGAGAAATTCCAGTGTAATAGTACAGACTACTGTAGGGGTATTCAAACCTAGACCTCGACGACAGTTCCACTTCTGATTTTCGTTCTTCCCCTCTAATCGGGGACAGATTTTTATTATCAGGTAGAACAGAAAACCAGCAGTACTCCGGACCTCCATGCTCAGATTTGAATACCACTGCACCACTGTATCAATATCTTCTCTCTAACCTCCTCAAACTCTTGCATTCTAGATTGAAAGGCGCTGCAATAAAGAGGGGATGGTTTATCACACCAGACAAATGAGATCTGCAGATGAAGGACAGACGGTCTTCTTCACCTGTATACACTGCAGGTAATGTAGAATGTACACACCTATTACATCTCACTCAAACACCAATTCACCAAGTCTATTCTAAGCAGTTCTCACCACCAGATTCATCAATCTATTCAATTTGATGTTGTTCTGCACCACAATGTGACAAGCACCTACCCCATAAACGGTATATATTCTAAATGTTAACTTATGAGTGAGTGGATATGTTACTTATAGTGATTTAATTTGTGCCTACAGATAAAGAGAAGAAGGACTCCTGAGAAGAGATCGAGACGCTCAGATGGTTCCCCATTCCCCTGGACCTCCTTCAATATTCATCTCTTCTCCTTTCTTTTATCTGTAAACAAAAATGTGTTTGATCAGTGTAGTGCAAACTTGAGATCGTATTGGAGAAAACACAATTGGTATGCTATTCCTTGCACTTCATTGCTTGTAATGAGGCTTAGGCTAGTCGCTCTGGGATGCTAAGCATTTTAAATCCTTTGCTGCATCAGTTGGATTGTGAACAAGTTTGTTGCTGTTATCGTTTCCCTTCTACATTTTGTCAACGCTCTCAGGGAATGACAGTGAATTTATCTAAATAACCTACTTACATGTTTACAAATGTATACATTAGCAATTATTGCAATCTTTATTTATCAATCAAAAATAAAATACTGCATTTACATTTCACTGTGGCGTTGAGTGCAGCAAAAGTAGTTGCTCCAATCAGAACGCTCCCCCTTGTAGATGTCTGAATCACGTGATCATCCAACATGGCTTCTATTCACTTGCTGAGAAAAAAAAGATGCTGAACATTTCTGAATGTATTAGTTTATAGGAATTATTTTGGACCTTATCCGATACACCAACCATAAGGTAAACAATAAAATGTCGATGTACATGGTTGATTGCACTTTCTGTCTCACTTTAAAACGCTCTGTTCCATTCCATCCTCGTTAGCTAGCTAGCTAAGCTTGTACTCTTCATACTTGTGTCATTAACCATAGAAGAAACACATTTAATTCTTACTGTAGTTGTCATCTGCATCTGTTTTTGTCTTCGGTAGAAGATGAAGCTGCGCGTGCAGTTACAATGCAAGAACCTCCATGAGTACCTGAAAGAGTTGAGCCCTGAGATCTTGGACAGATTGTACAACCATCCGGCCACATGTCTGGCTGTCTACAGGTGCGGGATCAGTCCAGTTAAACAACACTATTATAGTAACTGTAAAATATGACATGCATAAATCCTGCTGTTTGCTATGCTTAGTACACAAATTGATCTTTAATGCACACATTATTATTTATAACATATTTGGAACAGAACACAGGCTGTCTACAAATTTAGCACCATGTTACATATACAAGCACAATGATCGGTATTTTGGGTTGCACCGGACTCACATGCAACGTAAATCAGGGAGTCAGATTATCTGCTTGTTTCACTGCTTGACAGGGAGCTCCCCCCATTGGCCAAGAATTATGTAATGCGAATGCTGTTCCTAGACCAACCCCTTCCTCAGGCAGCGGTGGCTCTGTGGGTGAAAAAAGACAGTGAAAAGTAAGTCTATCCGAATCATACATAGTACGTGTCCGATGCTCCATTGTAAATTCAGTCAAATGTCAGGTTGTTAAATGACTGTCAGTTAACCTTCAGTCTCTGTAGTTCACTCTCTCTTTCTTCTTCTCTTTCTTCAGGGACCACGATCAGTGTGTCTCTGTGCTGTCTGGTCTCAGACTATGGCACAGCCAGCAGCTACAGGGAGGCCTGCAGGGAAACGTTCTGAACCCCGTATTCAAAGACAACCTGAGAATAGCATTATTAGGAGGGTAAGTCAACCCTTTCATGTGTAAGGTACTTAGTATCTACAGTACCACATGGGGGCTTAATATGCCAGCAGTAGAACTACCAAAGCTAAAACTTGCGAGTGAACGCGTCTTTCGTACGGCTCATGTATTATGGCTCACGTATGCTTACTCTCTTCTCCTCCTCCTCCTCTTCTTCCTGCTCCTCCACTACCTCCTCTTCCACTACCGCCTCCTCATCTTCCTCCTCCTCCACTACCTCCTCTTCCTCCTCCTCTCAGGGGTAAGTCGTGGGCAGACCAGGGTGACAGTCTGGGTCCTGACAGACATGCCCGTGATGTGGAGAGTCTGGATAAGTATGCCTTGGAGCGCTGGGAGGTTGTTCTCCACTTCATGGTGGGCTGTCCCAGTGCTGCAGTCAGCCAGGATCTGTCCCAGCTCCTCATTCAGGCTGGCCTTATGAGAACGTAGGTACCACGCCGCTGAGGGACCACTGTGAACTCAAATGTTATACTCTCACATACACTCTTTATTTCTTGTCATTTGTATTTTTTATCACTATTTTACCTGTATTATTTTTCTATGAATGTGTTTGGGATTTTCACGTATTTTCAACTGTTCTCTGTTTTCGATGTATTTTTTTTTCTCCACAATATTCTTTCTAATTTCTCAGTTCCTCTCTTTTCCGTCCTCTTTCTCTCCTCATTCATCCTACACTTCTTCCTCTCCTCCAGTGAGGCTGGAGATGCTCCCTGTATCACCTCTGCTGGTTTCCAGTTCCTCCTCTTGGACACAGCCTCTCAGCTCTGGTACTTCACACTACAGTACCTCAACACGGCACAGGTAGGTCCTCATACAGACACACACACACAGTCTGGCGCAGCTAACCTTGTGGGGACATACAATTCAGTCCCATTCAAAACAC
>NC_139994.1:3426250-3430320 GCF_964263955.1 Coregonus lavaretus
CTGCGTAGAAACTTGGTTTTTTTATTTTCAGGCGGCCTCAGTCCAAACAGTAAAATAAATAGAAAAAAACAACAATAATATTTATTTTGTATTTAAAAAAAAAAAAACGTTTTTTGAAAATCATTTCTGGGATGGTAAAACGTTTTCAGTGTAAACTTAATGCAAAAATCAGATATAGTATGTAGAAAAGATAATTGACTTATTCCACGTTTTGTGTGTTACAGCCTGAATTCAAAATGGATTCAATTGATATTTTTTTCACACCCATCTACACACAATACCCCATAATGACAAAGTAAAAACAACATTTTTAGAATTTTTCGCAAATATATTTTCTGAAGGCACTGTATATATTTTAAAATAAGATAATCTTTGAGAACTAACAATGAGGAGAAAGAAAAGAGAAACCCTCACACTGCTCTTGCTAGTCAAAAAGGAGGGCCTCTAAAATGCTCAGTCGGCGACCGCGTCATTGGCCACGCCCACCACTTAAGCCCCATTTTGATTCCGAAAAAAATCCTGACCTACTCTGAGGTACTTTATAAATACGGCCCCAGTCCTGTATTTTCTCCTGCGTTGTCCAAGAGACATCTAGCCACTCCCTGAGGACTTACAAAGCTGATTGATTTCTTTGGGTTTCATTTTCTTCCCCCAGTAGGATGACTGACAAGGTGGCCTGTCTCTGTAGGATAGCAATCTGTCAATACAGGCTGTGTGTTGTGTGTGTGTGTGGTGAGTTGTAACCCCTGCTCTCAGATGTGCTGTAAACTGGAATAGAGTGATCAAGTATTGATGTGGGCTGCACCTTTAACCTTGTCTGTAAGCTATCTGTGTCTTTCATTCTCTCTCTCTCTCCTCTCTACCTCCCTTCCTGTCTACCTCGCTTTCTGTCTCTCTCTACCTCTCTATCAATCTGTCCATCTCTACCTCCCTTCCTGTCTACCTCGCTTCCTGTCTCTCTCTACCTCTCTATCAATCTGTCCATCTCAGGAGTGCTGTATAACCAGTTCCTCTCCCAGGCTGACTTCGAAGTGTTGCGGGACAGAGCTCAGGTCAGATCTTGTTTTATTTTCTCTCTATCTATCTCTCTAGCTGTCAATGAACTCACCAATGAACATTTATTGTAATGAAGCATGAGGTCAGAGGCGTAATTCCAACCTAGGACGTTGGGGGGGGGGCGTCCGGAGACAGGGACAATACCGCTGCTTTCTTGGGGGATTTGTGCTCAGAAATGCCAGGGCAGGTAGCCTAGCGGTTAAGAGCGTTGGGCCAGTAACCGAGCTGGTTTGAATCCCGAGCCGACAAGGTGGAAAAATCTGCTGTTCTGCCCTTGATCAAGGCACTTAACCCCCAACAGCAACTGCTCCCCCGGGCGCCGTGGACGTTGATTAAGGCAGCCCCCCCCCCACCTCTCTGATTCAGAGGGGTTGGGTTAAATGCACAAGACACATTTCTGTTGAATGCATTCAGTTGTGCAGGGCGGCAGGTAGCCTAGCGGCTAAGAGCGTTGGGCCAGTAACCGAAAGGTCGCTGGTTTGAATCCCCGAGCCGACTAGGTGAAAAATCTGTCGACGTGCCCTTGAGAAAGGCACTTAACCCTAATTGCTCCTGTCAGTCGCTCTGCATAAGAGCGTCTGCTAAATGACTAAAATGTGCAACTGACTAGGTATCCCCCTTTCCGATGACATGGTCTGATATTAACTGTGCACACTTAAGTTAGCCTTGCTACAATCTTCTACCCGTCCTCTGACGTTTTTTAACTATGAAAGGGTTGTAGTTCAACAATGGTAGAATTCCATTACCATTATCAGCCTGACATCTGCAGGTCCTGTCACATGGAGCAACTGCTTGTCTGACCTCTTCATTTCATCTATTCTCTCTCAGTACAATCTGGGTGCTTTATATTGCTCCAGCACAGACTGGCTGCTGCCACTGGGTGCGTCCCAAATAGCACCCTATCTCCTACATAGTGAATATGGTGCTATTTGGGATGCAGTCTCTGTCTTATCACTTAAACTCTCTCTCTCTCTCTCTCTCTGTCTCTGTCTCTGTCTCTGTCTCTGTCTCTGTCTCTCTCTCTCTCTGTCTCTGTCTCTCTATCTCTCTCTCTCTGTGTTCCATTCTCCAGGGCCTGGGTTGTCTGGTGTGGCAGAACGTGGCTCACAGGGTGATTGTGGTTTCACCGCAGGGACACAGCGAAGTCAAGAGGTTCTGGAAACGACAGAAGAGTCACACCTGATATCAGACGAAGAGAACAAAAGGGATATGATATTTTTTTTTAAAGTTTTTTTTTCTAGAGGTGACAGTTGGATGATCCTCTGAAGAAGGTATATAGAGAGTTCTGGAGATACTGTACTAGATCTTGAATTGGACACAGCAGCGCAATGGCTGAAGCCTGGTGCCAGATCTGTTTGTGCTCTTACCTGCAATGTCATTGTCAAGCCAAACATGGCAATTCCATAAGGAGTTGGCAAGGGAAGACTGGCACCCAGGCATTTGTGACTGGTGTTGGGAAAGACAAAAATGGAGAAAGCAAGTGCTTTGTCTCTGTTTTTGTTGGTGATATTGCCGTTGTCTCCTGGGTTGGTGGGCAAATAAAATTATTTGAAGAAATGTATGACTTAGCCTGCAATACCTATGCATTACCAGCAAACTGCTTTTCAAACATAAATTGTATGTATTTCATGGCAGAGGAAAGAGCCATGCATAAAAATGTGAGGATTTAACATGCAGGGCTGATATTATGAAATGCATTTAATGTTCTCAATGGCTCTTGAATACTGTGTAATTTGATTAAATCAAACATTTCAATGGAACCATTTCAACATTTTTCACACGTTTGACACCTCCAGCCTAGGGCTTCCAACACAGGGCAGGGGAGTGAAGAGATTAGGAGGACACCAAGCCTCAAGTTGACAGTCACAAATGTGTGATGCCTTCAATCATATGTTTACTGCTGATTTATCGGAAAGCTCATGTCATGACAAGAAGGCAGAAGGACAGGTTTGTCTAAAGCTACAGCACAGATAATATGATGACGTTATCATGCGTAAATTGAGCTTGAGCTAGCTACATGTACCTCGAAGTTCAGTGAGCTAGCAGCTAGCTAGCTAACCTCAGCTAGTTAGCCAGCCAAGGAAAGCAATGGCTTGATTAGAGCATTTAGCTAGCAAACAACAGATATCTAGCTGCTAGTTTAGCTAGGAATAGGTGCTCATTGCAAACGTGGATTTCCGACATGTGGTGCACATAGCACGTATTTGAACATTTATACGACTTGCATACATTTACGCTTCATCTCTTGTCGAGCAAACCCACCAAACACAGCGTGCCACAAATGGAGCCAGGGAGCTCGCGTGAAAGCCCATCTGGCTCTGGGGGTCCCGAACCCGCGGGCCTACGCGAGGAGACCCCCGGCGAAGAGGCTGAGGATGGGGACATCATCCTGAAAGGAGGAGGAGACGGAGGGGACGAAAACACTCTGGACAAGATGAAAACAGAATGTAAGGATGATGGTGTTAATGGGAAAAAGATTGAGGATGCCGGCGAAGAGGAAGAATGCAAATATGAAGAGGAATTGGACCCTAGAATTCAGGCAAGTTTATGTTAAATGTTTTATTGAAAGTGTCTGTAGTACAGCAGCCTGTACACTATCCGACTTGTTTTTTTTATTGCAAATCCATGCTTCATATTGCTTACATGAACTGTAGGCTGCTTGACAAGTGCATACTCATTCCACTGTCAATATAGCTAAATTAATAACCATAGGCGAACTAAATGTCAGTATGGCAGATGCTTGCATTATTAACATACATTTACATTTTAGTCATTTAGCAGACGCTCTTATCCAGAGCGACTTACATATTATTATTTATTTTTATACTGGCCCCCTGTGGGAATCGAACCCACAACCCTGGCGTTGCAAACACCATGCTCTATCAACTGAGCTACATCCCTGCCGGCCATTCCCTCCCCTACCCTGGACGACGCTGGGCCAATTGTGCGCCGCCCATGAGTCTCCCGGTCGCGGCCGGCTGCGACAGAGCCTGGATTCGAACCAGGATCTAGTG
>NC_139994.1:3430520-3560082 GCF_964263955.1 Coregonus lavaretus
GTCAAATGTTTGGACACACGTATTCATTCCAGGGTTTTTCTTAATTTTTACTATTTTTTATTTGGTAAAAGACCAAGTCCATATTATGGCAAGAACAGCTCAGATAAGCAAAGAGAAACGACAGTCCATCATTACTTTAAGACATGAAGGTCAGTCAATCCGGAAAATTTCAAGAACTTTGAACGTTTCTTCAAGTGCAGTTGCAAAAACCATCAAGCGCTATGATGAAACTGGCTCTCATGAAGACCGCCTCAGGAAAGGAAGACCCAGAGTTACCTCTGCTGCAGAGGATAAGTTCATTAGAGTTACCAGCCTCAGATATGGGCAATTAACTGCACCTCAGATTACAGCCCAAATAAATGCTTCACAGAGTTCAAGTAACAGACACATCTCAACATCAACTGTTCAGAGGAGACTGTGTGAATCAGGCCTTCATGGTCAAATTGCTGCAAAGAAACCACTACTAAAGGACACCAATCAGAGGAAGAGACTTGCTTGGGACAAGAAACACGAACAATGGACATTAGACCGGTGGAAATCTGTCCTTTGGTCTGATGAGTCCAAATGTGAGATGTTTGGTTCCAACCGCCGTTGGAGATGGTTTGGGATGAGTTGGACCGCAGAGTGAAGGAAAAGCAGCCAACAAGTGCTCAGCATATGTCGGAACTCCTTCAAGACTGTTGGAAAAGCATTCCAGGTGAACTATCTCATGAAGCTGTTTGAGAGAATGCCAAGAGTGTGCAAAGCTGTCATCAAGGCAATGGGTGGCTACTAAATATAATTTGATTTGTTTAACAAATAAAGAAAAGCCCTTGAATGAGTAGGTGTGTCCAAACTTTTGACTGGTACTGTATATATATATTTCCTGATCTGTCTTACATCTCCTACATATAGGACAGACACTTCAAAACCTTATTGGTTATGATTTATTTTTTGACTGTCTTTTTTGCCATTTATGAATGTGTTATTCAATGTGTATATATTTGTTTTATACCTACAATTTTAAATCAAATAGCTAAATGATCCATGGTATGACTATCTTTTTTTAAATTCCATATGTTAGCTTAGTAGACCGCTGGCGTGTTTTGGTCTGCGGTTGTGAGGCCAGTTAGACATACTGCCAAATTGTATAAAACGACATTGGAGGCAGCTTATGGTAGAGAAATAATCATTAAATTCCATGGCAACAACTCTGGTGGACATTCCTGCAGTCAGCATGCTAATTGCACACTCTCTCAAAACATGAGAGATCTGTGGCATTGTGTTGTGTGATAAAACTGCACATTTTAGAGTGGCCTTTTATTGTCCCCAGCACAAGGTGTACCTGTGTAATGATCCAATCAAATCAAATGTTATTTGTCACATACACGTATTTAGCAGATGTTCTTGCGGGTGTAGCGAAAAGCTTGTGCGTCTAGCTCTGACAGTGCATTGATATCTAACAATTTCACAACATATACCCAATACACACAAATCTAAATAAGGAATGGAATTAAGAATATATACATATATGGACGAGCAATGACAGAGCGGCATGGACTAAGATACAGTAGAATATTATAGAATACAGTATATACATATGAGATGAGTAATGCAAGATATGTAATCATTATTAAAGTGACTAGTGTTCCATTTCTTAAAGTTTCCAGTGATTTCTAGTCTATGTCTATAGGCAGCAGCCTCTAATGTGCCGTTTAATCAGTTTCTTGATATGCCACACCTGTCAGGTGGATGGGTTATCTTGGCAAAGGAGAAAATCTCACTGACATGGATGTGAACAAATTTGTGCACAAAATCCGAGAGAAATAAGCTTTTTGTGCATATGGAACGTTTCTGGGATCTTTTACTTCAGCTCATGAAACATGGGACCAACACTTCAGTGTAATTGTAAATCAAAGTAAAGCATGTAAGCAACTTCTTCCTCGTGCATGAGTCACTGCTCACCTTCATTCAACGAATCATTGTAACAAAAAATAATTCCAATCTATTTAACCTTACCCATTTCAAACATAACATAGTTCTAGGCATTTGCTGTTTTTATTCTGCCTTGATAGCTAAGAACATGAGAGCTGTGGGAGTAAGTACAGAGAATATTTGCACCTTTTCAAAGACTGTTGCTCTGTCACATAATTATGCAGAACAGTCATACAGTTAATGACCAATGGTGATTGCGTGCTACAAATTCTAGTATTAGACCCCTTTCTGTGTTTACGAACATTGCCGCACGATGGCGATGCGCGCAAGTTGGTGGCAGAACAAGGGGGAGTTCTTATAGGACGCCAGCAAAAGCCTCTATTTACATGTTGCTTATGAGTGCATTTCACACTATTTCTGGATTATAATTGGATTTTAAGGCTCGTATGAATGTCTTGCTTAATATAATGTTTGTGTCTACATCGCAAATCAACTGCTTTATACTTAAAAAACGCTTTAACTTCAACCAGTAAAATGGCTCTTTGGCTAGCTGTTGCTACGGCCTATATCAACGAGCGTTAGCATTCTAGCTAACAACTGCTGCATCCAAAATAGTTATCCTGCAAAGATCACAACCAAATATAATCTTAGCGACTGTTCAAGCAAGAATCAAAACATCATTGTACGCGTATGAGAACCCCCCCAAGAGTTATTTTGTTTAGAAGTAATAAAAACGTAAATCTAGGCTATGTTGAATGGGCGCTGATGACTGCCATGAGTCGGGCGCATCTGTGCTTAAACGCAGACATGTTTAACGTTAGTCAGCTACGTGTGACCTTTCAACTACGACCTAACGGAATATGAATTCATTTGTGTTCACTATATTCTTTTACAAGTTGACACATTATCACTTATGTAGAATTACACTACAGTTTTTAAACAGCGTTTTCCCTTGATCATTATTTTTCGTGTAGGTAACTTCAGCAAACATACAACAATCGATGTTTCCGTCGAACACATTTGTGCGCAGAGCTACCGGAAGGGGTCCGTCTAGGAATTACTTCCTCCATACAGCCAAAGACCGTACAGTATTTATTTTTTTGAAACTCTCTGATACAGCTTCTCGCCGAACATCCAACGAGATCGAGTCTGTTTAGTGTTGAAGAAACCGGGTGGTTGTTGTTCCTAAAATAACGTTAACGTTTGTTGACGGCTGGCGCGACCTCAAAACCACCAAAACCAACATCATCAGGATGGCGGAGGCGCCAGGTACTTCTAACGAGACGATAACGGAGACCATTCAAGTCGAAACACCGCCACCGCCCCAGCAGGTAAGCTAGCTATAGAAACCGAAATAATTAGTTAAGTAGTAGATACAGGAAGATAACGAATAGACTGTTTGGAATCGAGTCCAATATGCATGCAGAGGCCGCAGTTCAGAGTTTGGAGCAAACTAGCTTGTTACCTAGTTACAATAGCTAAAAGCCATCCATTAGCTAAAGCCGGCAATTCCGTAGTGATGCGGAATTACACAGACACCGATTTTTCCACTTTAAAATGTATGCCAAACAAAAGCCATTGATTTCAAAGTTTAACAAGTCATACAACTTTATGCACAATGACTACTTTATGCACAATGACTACTTTGAACAATTTACACAGTAAATAAATAAAACATTTACTGGAAAAACTGTGCAGATGAAAAGTTTGGAAGCTAACAGAATTGCGTTCAAATCTTCCTCGCTCGGTTTTATGTTGCCAAAATGTGGATCTGCACAGTTCTTCCTGTAAATGTTTTTTTGTCAAATTTTCTGTGCAAATTGTTCAAAACAGTAATTGTGCATAGAGGTCTATGGTTTGTTCAACTTTGAAATCAATGTCTTTTGTTTGGTATACATTTTAAAAGTAAATCATCTGAGTTTCAGCGTAATGCTGTTACCATGGAATTGCCCCTAACTAACTAGTTCATATTTGATCCTAGCTGTCAAGTGTAGTACATTGCCAGTTGTACCAGACCATCAACTAACTAGCAAATGTGATGTCGACTGGCTACATGAACCCGTTGACAAGAGAAACACCCAATGCCTGTATGAAGCTGAAGCTTAAACATAGTCTCCTGTTTGTATCTCTCAGGAGGGACGTAGCCTGACCATCAAGCTGAGGAAGAGGAAGACTGACAAGAAGGTGGAGTGGTCCAGCGACACAGTGGACAACGAGCATCTGGGAAGGAGGTCCTCCAAGTGTGAGTATTTATTCCACACCTGCCTTTGTTTCGGACTGTTTAGGTGCACTTCTCTGTACTCTCTCTCTCTCTCTCTCTCTGTACTCTCTCTCTCTCTCTGTCTCTCTCTCTCTCTCTCTGTTCTCTCTCTCTCTGTACTCTCTCTCTCTCTCTCTGTACTCTCTCTCTCTCTCTCTGTACTCTCTCTCTGTACTCTCTCCCTCTCCTCTCTCTCTCTCTCTCTCTCTCTCTGTACTCTCTCTCTCTCTCTGTACTCTCTCTCTCTCTCTGTACTCTCTCTCTCTCTCTGTTCTCTCTCTCTCTCTCTCTGTACTCTCTCTCTCTGTACTCTCTCTCTGTACTCTCTCTCTCTCTCTCTCTCTCTCTCTCTCTCTCTCTCTCTCTGTACTCTCTCTCTCTCTCTCTCTGTACTCTCTCTCTCTCTCTCTCTCTGTACTCTCTCTCTCTCTCTCTCTGTTCTCTGTACTCTCTCTCTCTCTCTCTCTGTACTCTCTCTCTCTCTCTCTAAAATATATGCAATCAATTGTAGGTGTTATTGATGACTGAGGATTTCTGACACCTTCACAGGTTGCTGCGTCTACGAGAAACCCAAACAGTTCGGAGAGTCCTCCTCTGAAAGCGAGGGAGATGACGGCGACGAAGGCTGTGGAAGTGCACACTGCATTCTGGGACATGGGAAAGACAGGCATGGACACAGTGGAGGGGGCGGGGCGAGTACGGTGCCTCCCAGCTCCGGGGGATCACACACCCACTAATGATTAGGAGTGGTGCTGAGGGAGGAGTGGAGCCTGGGGGTTCTTCTGTCTATGACAACGACACATTATACTACTACACACGCTCTCATTTAGTTCAGTCACTGCAGTACTGGGAGGAAAAGGAAGAGATAGATAAAGATTAGGAGAGCGAGAACAAAGGAAACAACACAACCTGTTTCAGAAGAAAAAGGGGTGCAGTTGGGAGTATATTGTACAATCATTTTACTTTTTTTATTTTTATAAAGAATACTTTTCCTTATTTATTTGTCTAAATACTTGATTTTACTTCATTATGTTGCAGTATCTTAGCCTGTGTGCCAGACAGTCCGTTCCTGCTTGGCAAACAAGGATTTTGAAAGACGATAAAGTAACATTTGTAGAGAGCCAATATAGTCTGGTACCCAGACTACCACTAGGGTGGGGTCACAAATGACACCCTATTCAGGGCTCTCCAACCCTGTTCCAGGAGAGCTACAGTCCTGTAGGTTTTCTGCTCCAACCCTGTCCCTGGAGAACTACAGTCCTGTAGGTTTTCTGCTCCAACCCTAATCTAGCACACCTGATTCTAATAATTAGCTGGTTGATAAGCTGAATCAGGTTAGTTACAACTGGGGTTGGAGTGAAAACCTACAGGAGGGTAGCTCTCCATGAACAGGGTTGGAGTGTGAACCTACAGGAGGGTAGCTCTCCAGGAACAGGGTTGGAGTGTGAACCTACAGGAGGGTAGCTCTCCGGGAACAGGGTTGGAGTGTGAACCTACAGGAGGGTAGCTCTCCAGGAACAGGGTTGGAGTGTGAACCTACAGGAGGGTAGCTCTCCAGGAACAGGGTTGGAGTGTGAACCTACAGGAGGGTAGCTCTCCGGGAACAGGGTTGGAGTGTGAACCTACAGGAGGGTAGCTCTCCAGGAACAGGGTTGGAGTGTGAACCTACAGGAGGGTAGCTCTCCAGGAACAGGGTTGGAGTGTGAACCTACAGGAGGGTAGCTCTCCGGGAACAGGGTTGGAGTGTGAACCTACAGGAGGGTAGCTCTCCAGGAACAGGGTTGGAGTGTGAACCTACAGGAGGGTAGCTCTCCAGGAACAGGGTTGGAGAGCCCTGCCCTATTCCCTATATAGGGCCCTGGTTAAAAGTATTGCATTTTATAGGGAATAGGCTGCCATTTGGGAATAGGCTGCCATTTGGGAATAGGGTGCCATTTGGGAATAGGCTGCCATTTGGGAATAGGCTGCCATTTGGGACACAGCCTCTTGTATCTCTACTTCAAAGTAATGGTTTTATAAAAGCCTCCATGAATACTTAAACAGCGAACACTTATGTTATGGACACAATGTTTTACATACAAACAGTCTATCGGTAACATGTAAGAAGTTTAGGGGAGTATTTAGGACACTTTTAAGGAAAAGCAAGTCTTGTTTTTCTTATTTTCACGTAACATTGCTGTAGTCATTACGTATCACCTTTTACTTGAGTGCGGTGAAAATGTGTTGATGCCCAATCCTCTCTCCGCCCTTTACAATCCTCAGAAGTGTTGAGTACAGTCGTCTCAGCACTTCAAATAACAATAGAATTGGTGGCAAATTGCCTTGAAAGGATATGTTCTTTTGTATTTATGAGGTTGAGGTGAGCGATAATGTCAACATACCAAGAATCAGAAAAAGCTCAAAAACCATGCATATGCAACAAATGAGATACAGTGAGCTACAACAGTATTGGGACAGTGACACATTTTTGTTGTTGTTTTGACTCTGTACTCCAGCACTTTGGGATTTCAAATGATACAATGACTATGAGGTGAAAGTGCAGACTGTTAGCTTTAATTAGAGGTGGTTTTTATCCATATCGGATGAACTGTTTAGAAATTACACCACTTTTTGTACATAGTCCCGCCATTTTAGGGGATTTGGTCTCATATTCATAGAACGCAATGACTACATCAAGCTTGTGACTCTACAAATTTGTTGGATTCATTTGCTGTTTGGTTGTGTCTCAGATTATTTTGTGCCCACTAGAAATTAATGGTAAATAATGTATTGAGTCACTTTTATGGTAAATAATAAATGTTTCTAAACACTTCTACATTAATGTGGGTGCTACCATGATTACGGATAATTCTGAATGAATCGTGAATAATGATGAGTGAGAAAGTTAGACACACATCATACCCCCACCCCTAAAAATGCTAACCTCCCCTGTTATTGTAATGGCGAGAGGTTAGCATGTCTCGGGGTATGATATTTGTGCGTCTGTAACCCTCAAATTGAAGCTGACAGTCTGCACTTTAACCTCATAGTCATTGCATCCTTTAAAATCCAAAGTGCTGGAGTACAGAGCCAAAACATTTTTACATTTACATTTTACATTTTAGTTATTTAGCAGACGGTCTTATCCAGAGCGACTTACAGTTAGTGATGACATTTTTTTTATTTTTTATACTGGCCCCCCGTGGGAATCGAACCCACAACAGTTGTCACTGTTCCAATACTTTTGTAGCTCACTGTACATCCTTTTTTTGGTGCACTAATTTAATTCATTCTCCCCTCCCTCTGAGAATGAATTCACCAGGGCAACATTGGCACTAACTTCAGCTGCATGATGGTTGGTTATGAGAAAAGTTGCCATTTTAAATCATAGGCTTTGCATCATATATATATATATTTGCATCATACCTATTACGCTTCATCTGCTGTGATCGGCAGAAGATCATTTTTGTTTCAATGAGAGGAGATAAATGCCATTTATTTGGTGCTGCTGTGTACTTTCCGTACTATACTGAACATAAACAGTGGTCCAGATCAGGCAGAAAGATAGTATTTGAATGGATAGGGAGAAGGTGCATGATGAATTGCTGGCCCAAGCTGTGTTCGTGAGTGTCTCAAATGTCATAATGCCCTAGACGTTTCCCAATTGCATACTCCTCGCATCCTCTCTTCTCAAAACCCAATCGGAGGAGACGGTCAGAGGGGCAGGACCTCTGGCTTTCTCATCCAATGGGTTTTGAGAAGGAGACAAGCGAGAGGACGTGAGGAGTGTGCCATTGAGAAAAGGCCAGTGTCTAGGGCTTCATCCTCTGTGGTTCCAAACACCATAGTACTGCTTAAACTGTGCTTGATCTGTGACAACATACCCTATGTATAAAGGATTACACACAATTTCACCATATGCCACCATTTTCTATAACAGATACACACATACAATGTTCCTGTACTGGTAAAGCACCTTTCTGTACATAAAATACATATGAGAGCAGATTTAATGTGAATAAAAGATTAAATCACTTTGTCCAAGTGTGTTACATGAGTTGAACTTGAGATGTATGTGTATGTTATAGCACAAAGAAAGATTCTTCAAGGCTGCATGGAAATGTGAATATTGGTTTATTATTTTATTCGTTCTGGACCTCCATCTCCCAACAATCTCTCATACAATACTGAGATAGTTCAGGCCAGGGGTGTATTCAATAGCAACCAAACGTAGGCAAACAGGCCGAAAGGGGGAGACTACCAGAACAAATTTCCGCTGCACAATGTTTTGCTACGTTGTGCACTAATGAATAAACCCCTGGATCTCCCCATCAACCCCACCTACAAGATAGTTCCGGTTTCCAGTACTGTACCTTAGTTACCTCATCTCACTGTAGTTCACAAAGTAGGTCAACGCAGAGGAAGACTGAATTAGTGGTTGGTGGCCATGGAAACGGTAGTAAAAATAAATAATAAGTAAAATGATCAGGTCACATTCAGGGGGGACCTGCTGTGATTGCGTCAGTGAGGTTTTTCTGGTCTTTCTGTCCTGCTGCCAAAAGTATGAATCCTATTCCCTACATAGTGCACTACTTTTGACCAGGAAAGTATTCAGATCCCTTGACTTTTCCTATATTTTGTTACGTTACAGCCTAAAATGGATTAAATTGTTTTCCTCATCAATCTACACACAATACCCCATACTGACGAAGCAAAAACAGTTTTTTTGTAACTTATTTACATAAGTATTCAGACCCTTTGCTATAAGACTCGAAATTGAGCTCAGGTGCATCCTGTTTCTATTGATCTTCCTAGAGATGTTTCTATAACTTGATAGGAGTCCACCTGTGGTAAATTCAATTGATTGGAAATGATTTGGAAAGGCACACAAATCAAATTTTATTGGTCACATACACGTGTTTAGCAGATGTTATTGCGGGTGTAGCGAAATGCTTGTGCTTCTAGCTCCGACAGTGGAGTAATATCTAACACACCTGTCTATATAAGGTCCCACAGTTGACAGGGCATGTCAGAGCAAAAACCAAGCCATGAGGTGGAAGGAATTGTCTGTAGAGCTCCGAGACAGGATTGTGTCGCGGCACAGATCTGGGGAAGGGTACCAAAGAATGTCTGCAGCACTGAAGGTCCCCAAGAACACAGTGGCCTCCATCATTCTTAAATGGAAAAGGTTTGGAACCACCAACACTCTTCCTAGAGCTGTCCGCCCGGCCAAACTGAGCAATCGGGGGAGAAGGGGCCTTGGTCAGGGAGGTGACTAAGAACCCGATGGTCACCCTGACAGAGCTCCAGAGTTCCTCTGTGGAGATGGGAGAACCTTCCAGAAGGACAACCATCTCTGCAGCACTCCACCAATCAGGCCTTTATGGTAGTGGCCAGACGGAAGCCACTCCTCAGTAAAAGGCACATGACAGCCCGCTTGGAGTTTGCCAAAAGGCACCTAAAGGACTCTGACCATGAGAAACAAGATTCTGTGGTCTGATGAAACCAAGATTGAACTCTTTGGCCTGAATGCCAAGCGTCACGTCTGGAGGAAACCTGGCACCATCCCTACGGTGAAGCATGGTGGTGGCAGCATCATGCTGTGGGGATGTTTTTCAGCGGCAGGGACTGGGAGACTAGCCAGGATCGAGGGAAAGATAAACGGAGCAAAGTACAGAGATCCTTGATGAAAACCTGCTCCAGAGCACTCAGTACCTCAGACTGGGGTGAAGGTTCAACTTCCAACAGGACAACGACCCTAAGCACACAGCCAAGACAACGCAGGAGTGGCTTCGGGACAAGTCTTTGAATGTCCTTGTGTGGCCCAACCAGAGCCCGGACTTGAACCCGATCGAACATCTCTGGAGAGACCTGAAAATAGCTGTGCAGCGACGCTTCCCATCCAACCTGACAGAGCTTGAGGATCTGCAGAGAAGAATGGGAGAAACTCCCCAAATACAGGTGTGCCAAGCTTGTCGCGTCATACCCAAGAAGACTCAAGGCTGTAATCTCTGCCAAAGGTGCTTCAACAAAGCACTGAGTAAAGGGTCTGAATACTTATTTAAATGTTAGATTTCCATTTAATTTTTCTAAATTCTAAAAAAATTCTAAAAACCAGTTTTTGCTTTGTCATTATGGGGTATTGGGTGTAGATTGACAAAGGGGAAAAAACAATTTAATCTACTTTAGAATAAGGCTGTAACGTAACAACATGTGGAAAAAGTAAAAGGGGTCTAAATACTTTCTGAATGCACTGTGGGTAATGGAATGCCTTTTAGGATAAACACACCTTATGAGCTATCATGTCACTCTTTTCATGGCATTTCTATTTGCAACATTGATCAATGTTTGGCTACTGAATGTGGCCATGGTGGGTTTCCATGTGAACGTTTTGTAGCCTTATTAATTTTGAGAATCAGATTCTAGAGTCATTTTGACAGTGATCCAGCACTTGTCTGGGGGCATTGCACATTCTCATTACAAAACATCTTTCTTTATAATCAACACATGGAGTAACAAGTCAAAACACACAAGAGATAAAAGGCAGAGAGGAATTGCAGATATGGTATCACTGTTTACAGGTCCCCAATATCAGTACACAAATGAGGGGTATCGTATAACTTTCTGTATCACTGTGAAGTTGTGATAGCTGTATCTGTTTTGCTACGATAAAAAAATATCTTAAAAAGGCCATTGTAGAAACTACAAAACATTCTTCAACGCTTTCATAACACAGGGGCACTGTGGGTAAGAACCCTCTTACGCATGCATACTGTAGATTGTGGCACATGCTGAGAGAGAAGAAAATAGTAGAATTCAGTGTTCCTGAGCTTCCTTGTTGGTTTGTATGGGATTGTGCAAAACTTGCTACTGGACAATTGTAAGACCAAGTTTCATATAACACATTTTCTTTCAAAAAGGTTCCCGTTGAATGTTTCTGATCTGTAAGTCTGTAAGCTACTTTTCCAAACAGGAAGTGTGTCAAGACAGATAAATACATAAATATGTGTTCAATTTCTAGTGTACTTTACAATGCTATTAACAATATGATTATCATGGAGAAAGACAGGGATAATGTACTAAGGCATACTTGTAAAGTTGAACTACCACACATGCAGTATTATGGCACAGGAAATGAACATAAAAAGGCAAATAAAGCTCATGTCCAAAAACAAACATCAAGCCTTGAAAGAAAACTATGAAAAAAGGTGCTGGTATCTGTCGAGTAGATATTCAAAAATTAATCTGAACAAAACAAAATAATCCCTCTTGCCATGTCTAATAAAACGTCATTGTATGAATTTGAGTATCAAAGAAAAGTACTTTAGGGGGAGGGAAACAGGACTCTGATACTAAAAGGCAGAACAATAGAACTGAGAGATGACAACAGCGTTATCACTGGGCCTATATGACCAAGATTGCAGTGGATGTACTTTGCCTCAGCTCTATTGAACATCACAGCAGTGAGGTGAAATGTAGCTTCAAGTCCTCCAGCCTCTCATCCTTGCATACTGTGTCTGTTGGGCTCAGCTCTCTTCGTGTGACTGTCTTTGCATTGATAGGCTCTCGAAACATTACTCCTCAGTCCCTCCACGTCAGGGTCTCGAAACAAACAACCCCCCCCCCCTCCCTCCCCCAAACATCCGTCTTCCCTCCAACTTTCCTCCATGTCAGATGATTGCCTGTGGGGAAAAAAAAGCTAATGATCAGTAAAAAGTTTGTGGTTAAAATGCTTTAAAATAGCCTAAAGGTAACCATGACAAAATGATATGGGAAGGTCATTAGGATGACAACAGCAGGACAACAACAGGAGATGAAAACAGCTGAAAAACTAAACTGGTAGCTGTAAAAGTCTGGGTTGTATTCACTAGGTAGAACCTGAAGAAAACAGACTGAACGTCTGGGTTGTATTCACTAGGTAGAACCTGAAGAAAACAGACTGAACGTCTGGGTTGTATTCACTAGGCAGAACCTGAAGAAAACAGACTGAATGTCTGGGTTGTATTCACTAGGCAGAACCTGAAGAAAACTGACTGGAAGTCTGGGTTGTATTCACTAGGCAGAACCTGAAGAAAACAGACTGAACGTCTGGGTTGTATTCACTAGGTAGAACCTGAAGAAAACAGACTGAACGTCTGGGTTGTATTCACTAGGCAGAACCTGAAGAAAACAGACTGAATGTCTGGGTTGTATTCACTAGGCAGAACCTGAAGAAAACAGACTGATAGAGGCAGGGACAACCTCAACTTGCCCAAAAATAAAACACCTGTTTTCATTTTCAGGCACAAAAGTGCACTTCTGAATAATAATAATAATAATATGCCATTTAGCAGACGCTTTTATCCAAAGCGACTTACAGTCATGCGTGCATACATTTTTGTGTACGGGTGGTCCCGGGGATCGAACCCACTACCCTGGCGTTACAAGCGCCGCGCTCTACCAGCTGAGCTCCAATTTTATTTATTTTTATTTTATTTCACCTTTATTTAACCAGGTAAGCCAGTTGAGAACAGGTTCTCATTTACAACTGCGACCTGGCCAAGATAAAGCAAAGTAGTGCAATAAAAACAACACAGAGTTACATATGGGGTAAAAAAATAACATAAAGTCAGAAATACAACAGAAAATATATATACAGTGTGTGCAAATGTAGCAAGTTATGGAGGTAAGGCAATAAATAGGCTATAGTGCAGAATAATTACAATAGTATTAACACTGGAATGCTAGATGTGCAAGAGATTATGTGCAAATAGAGATACTGGGGTACAAAAGAGCAAAATAAATAACAATATAGGGATGAGGTAGTTGGGTGGGCTAATTTCAGATGGGCTGTGTACAGGTGCAGTGATCGGTAAGGTGCTCTGACAACTGATGCTTAAAGTTAGTGAGGGAGATAAGAGTCTCCAGCTTCAGAGATTTTTGCAATTCGTTCCAGTCATTGGCAGCAGAGAACTGGAAGGAATGGCGGCCAAAGGAGGTGTTGGCTTTGGGAATGACCAGAGAGATATACCTGCTGGAGCGCAGACTACGGGTGGGTGCTGCTATGGTGACCAATGAGCTAAGATAAGACCCTATTAAAGGGACAGAACCCTCACTTTGATCCAATGGGCCTGCTGTTGCTTGTGGCTGTTATAGCAGCACCCCTTCTGGCAAATAAAACCCCATCCTTTCTTCCTACATCATTGCGCTCTATGTAAACTGTAATGACATGTATTTCCCCCCCAAAAAAATATGTCATTAGTTCAAGCTGGTTTCACACAACTTGGAGAAGGTCACAGTTCCTTTTCTCTGGTTGCAAGATTAAAATAGCTCCAAGCAGAGTCGCTAGTGGCAGGCTACAGATTAAAATAGCTCCAAGCAGAGCCGCTAGTGGCAGGCTACAGATTAAAATAGCTCCAAGCAGAGCCGCTAGTGGCAGGCTACAGATTAAAATAGCTCCAAGCAGAGTCGCTAGTGGCAGGCTACAGATTAAAATAGCTCCAAGCAGAGCCGCTAGTGGCAGGCTACAGATTAAAATAGCTCCAAGCAGAGTCGCTAGTGGCAGGCTACAGATTAAAATAGCTCCAAGCAGAGCCGCTAGTGGCAGGCTACAGATTAAAATAGCTCCAAGCAGAGTCGCTAGTGGCAGGCTACAGATTAAAATAGCTCCAAGCAGAGCCGCTAGTGGCAGGCTACAGATTAAAATAGCTCCAAGCAGAGCCGCTAGTGGCAGGCTACAGATTAAAATAGCTCCAAGCAGAGCCGCTAGTGGCAGGCTACAGATTAAATTAGCTCCAAGCAGAGCCGCTAGTGGCAGGCTACAGATTAAAATAGCTCCAAGCAGAGCCGCTAGTGGCAGGCTACAGATTAAAATAGCTCCAAGCAGAGCCGCTAGTGGCAGGCTACAGATTAAAATAGCTCCAAGCAGAGCCGCTAGTGGCAGGCTACAGATTAAAATAGCTCCAAGCAGAGCCGCTAGTGGCAGGCTACAGATTAAAATAGCTCCAAGCAGAGCCGCTAGTGGCAGGCTACAGATTAAAATAGCTCCAAGCAGAGTCGCTAGTGGCAGGCTACAGATTAAAATAGCTCCAAGCAGAGCCGCTAGTGGCAGGCTACAGATTAAAATAGCTCCAAGCAGAGCCGCTAGTGGCAGGCTACAGATTAAAATAGCTCCAAGCAGAGCCGCTAGTGGCAGGCTACAGATTAAAATAGCTCCAAGCAGAGTCGCTAGTGGCAGGCTACAGATTAAAATAGCTCCAAGCAGAGTCGCTAGTGGCAGGCTACAGATTAAAATAGCTCCAAGCAGAGTCGCTAGTGGCAGGCTACAGATTAAAATAGCTCCAAGCAGAGCCGCTAGTGGCAGGCTACAGATTAAAATAGCTCCAAGCAGAGTCGCTAGTGGCAGGCTACAGATTAAAATAGCTCCAAGCAGAGCCGCTAGTGGCAGGCTACAGATTAAATTAGCTCCAAGCAGAGTCGCTAGTGGCAGGCTACAGATTAAAATAGCTCCAAGCAGAGCCGCTAGTGGCAGGCTACAGATTAAAATAGCTCCAAGCAGAGTCGCTAGTGGCAGGCTACAGATTAAAATAGCTCCAAGCAGAGCCGCTAGTGGCAGGCTACAGATTAAATTAGCTCCAAGCAGAGTCGCTAGTGGCAGGCTACAGATTAAAATAGCTCCAAGCAGAGCCGCTAGTGGCAGGCTACAGATTAAAATAGCTCCAAGCAGAGCCGCTAGTGGCAGGCTACAGATTAAGATAGCTCCAAGCAGAGCCGCTAGTGGCAGGCTACAGATTAAAATAGCTCCAAGCAGAGTCGCTAGTGGCAGGCTACAGATTAAAATAGCTCCAAGCAGAGTCGCTAGTGGCAGGCTACAGATTAAATTAGCTCCAAGCAGAGTCGCTAGTGGCAGGCTACAGATTAAAATAGCTCCAAGCAGAGCCGCTAGTAGCAGGCTACAGATTAAAATAGCTCCAAGCAGAGCCGCTAGTGGCAGGCTACAGATTAAATTAGCTCCAAGCAGAGTCGCTAGTGGCAGGCTACAGATTAAATTAGCTCCAAGCAGAGCTGCTAGTGGCAGGCTACAGATTAAATTAGCTCCAAGCAGAGTCGCTAGTGGCAGGCTACAGATTAAAATAGCTCCAAGCAGAGCCGCTAGTGGCAGGCTACAGATTAAAATAGCTCCAAGCAGAGCCGCTAGTGGCAGGCTACAGATTAAAATAGCTCCAAGCAGAGCCGCTAGTGGCAGGCTACAGATTAAAATAGCTCCAAGCAGAGCCGCTAGTGGCAGGCTACAGATTAAAATAGCTCCAAGCAGAGTCGCTAGTGGCAGGCTACAGATTAAAATAGCTCCAAGCAGAGCCGCTAGTGGCAGGCTACAGATTAAAATAGCTCCAAGCAGAGCAGCTAGTGGCAGGCTACAGATTAAAATAGCTCCGAGCAGAGCTGCTAGTGGCAGGCTACAGATTAAAATAGCTCCAAGCAGAGCCGCTAGTGGCAGGCTACAGATTAAAATAGCTCCAAGCAGAGTCGCTAGTGGCAGGCTACAGATTAAAATAGCTCCAAGCAGAGTCGCTAGTGGCAGGCTACAGATTAAAATAGCTCCAAGCAGAGCCGCTAGTGGCAGGCTACAGATTAAAATAGCTCCAAGCAGAGTCGCTAGTGGCAGGCTACAGATTAAAATAGCTCCAAGCAGAGCCGCTAGTGGCAGGCTACAGATTAAAATAGCTCCAAGCAGAGCAGCTAGTGGCAGGCTACAGATTAAAATAGCTCCGAGCAGAGCTGCTAGTGGCAGGCTACAGATTAAAATAGCTCCAAGCAGAGCCGCTAGTGGCAGGCTACAGATTAAAATAGCTCCAAGCAGAGCCGCTAGTGGCAGGCTACAGATTAAAATAGCTCCAAGCAGAGTCGCTAGTGGCAGGCTACAGATTAAAATAGCTCCAAGCAGAGCCGCTAGTGGCAGGCTACAGATTAAAATAGCTCCAAGCAGAGCCGCTAGTGGCAGGCTACAGATTAAAATAGCTCCAAGCAGAGCCGCTAGTGGCAGGCTACAGATTAAATTAGCTCCAAGCAGAGTCGCTAGTGGCAGGCTACAGATTAAAATAGCTCCAAGCAGAGTCGCTAGTGGCAGGCTACAGATTAAAATAGCTCCAAGCAGAGCCGCTAGTGGCAGGCTACAGATTAAAATAGCTCCAAGCAGAGTCGCTAGTGGCAGGCTACAGATTAAAATAGCTCCAAGCAGAGCAGCTAGTGGCAGGCTACAGATTAAATTAGCTCCAAGCAGGGCGGTCTGTAGCCTAGCGGTTAAGAGCGTTTCGTTAACCAACACTCACACTTGACATCCCAAGGCTGTAGTAGTTTGAAAACTGTGCAGATCAGGACAGTGAGAGAGACCAGAAAATTCCAACAGAAAGAGGGAGAAGAGACTGAAAGAACTTACCAAAACAAACTTTCTTTCAAGGATCATCTTTCCTTTGATGTATTATTTTGTAGTCGGGTACATCTCTGTAACTTCCCCATCGTCTCCCACTTCCTCATCCTCCACCTCCTTTTCCACTTTCTCTTCCTCCACCTCATCCCCCTCTCCTAAGATCACACTCTGCCGGACGCTGACAGAGATGACCAGTGCTTGCACGATGCCGTACACCAGAGCAAACTGTGGAAGATACTCCTGGACCAACCAGAGCAGTCCTGCCATTCCAACAGTGGAGACGGAAAACATGGCCATTCCATGGAGCCACAACTTCAGTCCTCCTTGGACCCCTAGCACTTCCAGGACCAACTTGGTAGGGGGGGACACAGTCCACAGGAAACCCACCACAAACAGGTCAAACAGGTGGCGAAGGAGGTTGAAGCAGATCTCATAGTGTTCCGGAACTATCTCCCCATTCCAGGCACGTGCAAAGAACCGGAAGGCTGAGGAAGAGGTAGGTGTGGGAGATGGTGGAGGGGTTCCATAGTCAGAATACTCCCCATCGTTGTCAGAGTCCCATCCTCCGCCAACACATTTCCTCTGCCTGAGGCCACCAGGTTCAGCTGTTTTTGGCCAGAGGAAGTCTGAGGACCGCAGAATTTTATTCCACCATCTGGAGCCACCATGTTCTGCTTTCCCTTCAGCCTCCTGCTTGGCCACGCCCAGATCTCCAATGTCCATGGACTGGATGTTCTCCTCACTTGCTTCCCAGTACTCCTCAATCAAGGTTGTTTGGTCACTTGTTTGCCTTTTCTGTCCGGCTCCCCAAACCCAGGTTGTTAACCCTCCCAAGCCCCAGCTGCCTCTCGTCTGCCTCTCTTCCCTCATGGTTTTGTCAGGTGCTGCTTTGCTGCCCCAGGGCCGGTAGGAGATTGCTGGACGCACCCAACCCCAAACTCTTCCTACTACAGCTGTCATGTCAGCTACCTTAGTTTAGTGCCCTTAACTCTGTCTGGATTTTAGACTAAAGAACTTATCAAGAATGTAATAATGGGTTAAACTTTATATATTATTTCTATCAGCTCTAAGATTTTGTTGAAAGGTTTTGTTAGAGTATATAGTACATTAGATTAATGAGTCAAATTAACTCTCCTTGTCGTTAGATACAAGGAATTAAGAGGGTGTGCACCTCAGGACATGAAAGACCTGTATGTGTGTTCAACGTTATATCAAAACCAACAATACGGTCCCTACAAAGCGCAACACCAACGCCCAAGGGAAAATTCCAATGTGAGGTACTAGCTACATGTCTTCCCCAAATAGACTTTCACCTTGCTTTAGCCAATTTTGCTCTTATAACAGTGAGTGTCATATACAAACAAATAAACTATACCAAAATACACTTTTGGAGTAATACAAATAACTTAGCTTCAAATGGAATCCCTAATCTTTACACCGTAGACATGTAAAACTGTCTCTCTTATAATCTATACATAACTATACTTGGTTACAATATTTTCTGGTACTTTCTGAAGTACATGTCCAACTAACTTCACAGGGTAAAGACTTTCTTCTTGTTTAGAGGAGGAATGTAGCAAGCAGATCTTAAACTCTGACAATGTGTTTCTCTGGAGTTCCTCAGCCTAAGGATAAACAGGAAATATATCTTCAAATCAAACTGCGTGTAGTCTCTTCCACTTCTTGATCTGGGGGGGTGGGGGGGACATTAAAATATGAGTCAACTCATTGTTACAACATAACTAGCTATAACTCTTCATAAATTAGCTAACAAATTAGTTCACAAATTCACAGCTAACTTGTTAGCTACTACTATTTTTTGTTAACATTCGCCAGCTAGGAACTAGATAATCTTACTACAATACAATTCCAAGCAAATGTTACGTTTAGCTATCTAAACGGTAGTCTTGTTAAATTAAGTTATTAGACAGTTGTCACTCGCATCAAGTTGTGGAGTTGGTAAAGCAACACTCGCTCACCTTGTCCCCAATGATTGTTCGTTAGCTTGCCAAGATCCGACAACATCCACGTAGCGTAGCTAGCTATCGACAATTTATTGGCAAAATAGGTTTATTTGCGTACCATATGTAATTAACTTTCATCTAAACGTTGTGGAAGTATCCACTCAATCGACTGGCATATTTTACAGTGGTGTCCATACGACATTAGCTAGATGTTTATTCCAAACTGCCAACTCGCCGATTAGCTGCATAGTAATTGAAGCTGCTAACTGGTTAGCATACAATAGACCGCACCTGGAACCGGAAATAGCTGGCATACTTCCGAGCCGAGTGAAAGCAGCAAAGGGACGAGAACTGTCCCAAAGATGTGCATAACTAACCCAAGATACACCAGAGCCTCTCGTTTCCAATGGGAGCAAATGAATCATAGCGGGCAGAACAAGCAAGGTGGGCAAAGCCAAGAACAGGCTAGTGAGATCCTGTTGGCGCGTTCTAGCATTTATTTGCATATTTCCTTTTAGGAACACCTCATCTGTGAAGTGCGTGCGTGCAATAACTCAATTAGCACTTGCACGCCTTTATTTTCTACTTTGGCAAAGGTTAAAGTCTACAAAACCCAGTCCACTGTTGGTTACAGATTGTAGTTTTGGAAATTAAACCGTATGGAGATCAAATGTTTAATCGATCAGAAAATTTGCAGACTCTCGGCCAAAATCCATCTTCTCCCACTGCCGGTCACTGGGCTTCCTCCAGCACCAAATTTGGTAGTGAGGGGAACCGCGAACCGGATGCTTCGCATTTACACAGCCGGTGAAATACCCCCAATTGTTTAGTCACTGTAAGGAACTATATTTAATTCCCTACTGCTTGAAGACTACATTCAAAAATGTAGGATGCATTTAGTCTTCATGTGAAACTTCGACATTGAACACTTAGGTGTTGGTTAGTAACCTCTTACAAGGGCAACCTTATAAAACCTATGGTTGCGTGTTAGATATAATACTAAACAATTTGCAAGCCCAACCCCATCACAAACCCTCCCCAATAGTAAAAAAAATACACAGTACAAGGATGACTTCCTTTTTTTATTCAAATGCTGCAAGCACAAATTACTTGATTAGTGGCAATGGACTTTAACAATTCTATTTAGATAGCCCTTTTTACATCAGCAGTTGTCACAAAGCGTTTTACTTAGGAAAACTCTGGTAGGAAGGAGTCCAGGGACATGTCATATCACCAACATTCCTTGACTGTTGCCTTGGCAACTTTGGGGAATCAAATCCAAGTTAATATTGGTCATATGCACAGGATACAGCAAAGTTTACAATCCAATCAACTAAATGTTTACTTAGAAGCATTTCATTTCACAACTGAAGCCCTTGAAGAATCTCCCATCGTTTTCAAGATCCTCCAGGCCTAAAAAGACCAACATTTCAGTTTCAACCACATAACATGATATTAGGAACAACTTATGACAAATTGCAATGTGTCAGTGCACTGTGAAAGAGCGTCATGGTAAATCAGACACTTTAATCTAGTATATTCATCACAAAAGACACAGCAAGAAAACAATTGTCTTTTGTACTGACCTGTCAACGTACACAAGTGATCCTGGTGTTATCTGCAGTCTGGGCAGGAGAATGCAGAAACACTTCAAACCTCAAGAAATGAAAAAGAAGCAGTTACTCCCTCCATTACAATGTGCCTTGCAACCGATTTCATGGCCAAGAATTACTGTCAGAAGATACCATCAGCAACACCCAATATTAAGCAAATTACAATTATGGTCAGTGCACTGTGAAATAACTTCATGCTTTAGTCAGCAACGCTAGTAAGTTGTCATTTCACACCAGAACAACCCACTGGCTGAGTTCTCAAAGGAGCCGCTGTCCCAAATGGCACCCCTTTGGGCCTTAAGTCAAAAGTAGTACATCATGTACGGAATAGTGCCCTTTGGGACGCAGCCCTGAGGCAGAAGTGCATTACTTACCAAAACATAGGGCCCCTTAAATTAAGGTCTCCACCCCACAGTCTAAGACTGGGAAGAAATTAGTGAAGTTGGATTCACTTGGAACTTTCTGCATGGCATGATACCAGATATGCATTTTCAGAGCACTGTGAAGTGAACTTCATGTTGTATTCAGAGACTCTAGTCTAGGAAATCATCATTAATGCATACAGATGGATCTAACATACAATACTTTGCATCGTCTTCCTCCAGAATAGATACCATAAATGCAGACCACTGATGTCTCAGTCACCCTTAAAGACTTTTAATTTTTTTTGTGATGTTTGCAATATGAGAACAGGAATACAATCTCCTTTTAAGACTACTTGATCTGCCTACTCTTGACATTTCACACGTCAGTGTCTCAGCGCGCTGCGAGAAAGCATCCGTTTAATTCAGGAACCCAAATCATAGACAATATAGACGCTACAGGCATTATCCCTAAAAAAAACATTAATTACACCAAAAAAGGTCAACCTAACAATATACAATGTGTCAGTTACTTACATTTGTTACACTAAAAGTTTCCAAAGACGTTGATACCCTCAACTACCACCTTGTGGCCTGAATGCAGAGAAATCATGACTACGTAATGAAACATGGACAAGTACACAGGCCCACTATATAATATCCACTGTCTCAGATGGTAATGTGAGTTATCATAGTAGTTTACTCAAGCAATGTAGGTTAAGCAGCATCACCGACAGATGTAGCAAGCTATACGTTAAACATAGCTAGGTCAATATCAAGGTGTAATTACACAGGTCAAGTGACATGAAATCCTCGGACTGGATAATGATCAGTCACTAGATAGGTATTAATGGATCAAAATAAATATTTGACTTCACAACTCACCCAGCAGAACTTGCTTTGCCACAATGGCAGCAAGTGGACAAATTAAATGCCCTCTGCCATCAAGCAGCAGAACCTGGAAAGGTAACACAGCAAGTCATAAGATATTTGCCACAACCTGACTTTCAAATGATTCAACGATGTTGCTTTTTATGTCTCAGATGGTAGTGCATGTAAAGTATTCTCATGGGCGTTTAACTCAAATGTTACTGTGGTAAACATCACTGACAAGCAAAAATATGTACTTGGATAAATACATTTAGCTACGGTTTAGGGCATTTATTCACAGCCACTAGTACTCCGAGGCGTGGAGTCATTAAACCTCAATGAAGACTAATGCTTAGCGAGTATCATTTCACATCAAGGGGTAAGAGACTTGCAACAGAAAGTATCCATCAATCATTGTCAGTCTAGAAAGTAATAAAAACAGAATCAATAGGAACGTGCACTTCCTCAAATGGCATGATACCCAGTATGCATTTCCAGAGCACTGTGAAGTTAACTTCCCGATGTTCTCAGACACTAGTCTAGGAAATCATGAATGCATACACTGATGGATCCAACTGCCATTTGACTGCTCTGCATTACTCTCACCGATTGGCTGAACACTTGCGGGGAGTTGGCGTTCTCATTGGGATCCAGCCATATCTTCTTCCCACAGCGCAGGAGACGAGCCTCTTCTGGAAACTAAGCATGCTGTGTTAGAGATGGCGAAAGAGTTAACACATGGTATTCTGTAGAACCCAACATTCTGTAACTTTGAATGTGTATAGTGTCAACAGGGGTTCATCTGATAACCAAAAGAAACATCAAATTTCAGCATAGTTTGCAAAACCATTCAGATATATATATATATATATATAAAATGCACCTTTATTTAACCAGGTAAGCCAGTTGAGAACAAGTTCTCATTTACAACTGCGACCTGGCCAAGATAAAGCAAAGCGATAAAAACAGAGTTACATATGGAATAAACAAAACAAAGTCTAAAATACAAACAGAAAATATATATACAGTGTGTGCAACTGTATTAAATTATGGAGGTAAGGCAATAAATAGGCTATAGTGCAAAATAGTTAAAATTTCGTATTAACACTAGAATGATAGATGTGCAAAAGATGATGTGCAAATAGAGATACTGGGGTGCAAATTAGCAAAATAAATAACAATATAGGGATGAGGTAGTTGGGTGGGCTAATTACAGATGGGCTGTGTACAGGTGCAGTGATCGGTAAGCTGCTCTGACAACTGATGCTTAAAGATAGTGAGGGAGATAAGAGTCTCCAGCTTCAGAGAATTTCGCAGTTCGTTCCAGTCATTGGCAGCAGAGAACTGGAAGGAATGGCGGCCAAAGGAGGTGTTGGCTTTGGGGATGACCAGTGAGATATACCTGCTGGAGTGCATACTACGGGTGGGTGTTGCTATGGTGACCAGTGAGCTAAGATAAGACAGGGATTTGCCTAGCAGTGATTTATAGATGACCTGGAGCCAGTGGGTTTGGCGACTAATATGTAGTGAGGGCCAGCCAACAAGAGCGTACAGGTCACAATGGTGGGTAGTATATGGGGCTTTGGTGACAAAACGGATGGCACTGTGATAGATTACATCCAATTTGCTGAGTAGAGTGTTGGAGGCTATTTTGTAAATGACATTGCCGAAGTCAAGGATCGGTAGGATAGTCAGTTTTACGAGGGCATGTTTGGCAGCATGAGTGAAGGAGGCTTTGTTGCGAAATAGGAAGCTGATTCTAGATTTAACGTTTGATTGGAGATGCTTAATGTGAGTCTGGAAGGAGAGTTTACGGTCTAAGGAGAGTTTACGGTCTAACCAGACACCTAGGTATTTGTAGTTGTCCACATACTCTAGGTCAGACCCGCCGAGAGTAGTGATTCTAGTCGGGTGGGCGGGTGCCAGCAGCATTCGATTGAAGAGCATGCATTTAGTTTTACTAGTGTTTAAGAGCAGTTGGAGGCTACGGAAGGAGTGTTGTATGGCATTGAAGCTCGTTTGGAGGTTTGTTAACAGTGTCCAATGAAGGGCCAGATGTATACAAAATGGTGTCGTCTGCATAGAGGTGGATCTGAGAGTCACCAGCAGCAAGAGCGACATCATTGATATACACAGAGAATAGAGTCTGCCCGAGAATTTAATCCTGTGGCACCCCCATAGAGACTGCCAGAGGTCCAGACAACAGGCCCTCCGATTTGACACACTGAACTCTGAGAAGTAGTTGGTGAACCAGGCAAGGCAGTAATTTAAGAAACCAAGGCTATTTAGTCTGCCAATAAGAATGCGGTGGTTGACAGAGTCGAAAGCCTTGGCCAGGTCGATGAAGACGGCTGCGCAGTACTGTCTTTTATCGAATCATCATATTTAACCAATAACTCTGTTAATTGTTAGCCATTCTGATGACCACCTAGGATGCAACAGAGTTATGCTAGTAACGTTAGTTATCTAACTTACTCGTAAATGCCATCCAATACTGGCCTGTGATAATTTGTGTCAATTCAAATCTGGTATTGGAACAAAAAGAGGTCAATACACGTCTTCTAAAATAGACTAGTATTTTAATTAATGCAAAACACTTCAAATGGTAAATATGATGTTCGTATATACGGGTCCACTGAAATACCACGCAGGGCAGACAGAGAACTGGTCCATTGTTATAAGTTCTTCCCTAAATACTCTGACAGAGATAGTTCCCGCTCCCTGCTGGCCAATCAGAGTAGAGACTGAGAGTGGTTTAGACTTACTCAGCCTATCGTTGGCGCACAGGCTGGTCCCAGGCCCTTCACTGTTGCCAGGCATTAATTGTTATCTCCACAACTTGTCCAGAGAGTCAGCACCCATAGACACAGTTTCCCTGTACTTTCCCACCCTAACTATACTCTTTGTACCTACGTCCTTGGACGGTTCAACAAAGAGGCAGTGTGAGTCACAAGCCTTATCTCACCCTACTCCCTAACAGCTCCTCACATGAATCACAGCTTGTTATGTTAAACAATTTATATCAGTACAAACCTTTTATGTTTAATCATTAATGCTTTCTTATTAAGCTAACAGCACATCTAAAATATAAGAGAATAATTTCCCACACCTGACAAAATGCCATGGTTAACAAACAAAAATTTTATTGGAACATCGTGCAGCACGTTCACATGTGAAATGTGGCCTTTCTAACATGCAAAATGTAATGAGACTTCGACATTAATGCTGAGTAAACTTGACAACCTTTGCGGGCGGTACGCCTACAACAATGGATCTAACTTCCATGACTTCGCATTATTGGTCTCCCTCCAGATGCCACAAAAACTCACCATGAAATATGATCGACCACTGCTGGCAACTCTCGTTCCTGAGAGACAACCAAACGTGTTGCGTTAGTTCCATTCTCTTTAAACTCAATATGTAGTTATACATCATTGAGGGAAGTGTGTCAGTACACTGTGAAAGAACATCACTGTAAATCAGAGACTCTAGTCTAGTAAACCATCATAAACACTCCAATCTCCAGGCACATTTAATTATTCGCGTTATCTAACAATCTCACATTGATTACACCCCATCCACATAGCTTGCTTGATGGGTTTTAAGGTTGGCCGATTCAGCTAGCTAAAGTAGGTAGATAACTAGTTGGTAAATTTACCTTGCAAACTTCTTGTGACTTGGGCAACCGCTCAGCCACACTCGCCTTCTTTATAACACGCATTGCCAACCCATCTGGGTTGTATTTTTCCGGACATAAATGTAATGCATATTTTTCTCACCTCCCTTGACGACTAAAGCAAGCGACTTGATTGGAGAGAGGGTGCGTTGTATTTATACGGCTGGGTCCTTACAGTTTTACGGCTAGCACATATACTCCCTGTTGTTATACATACATATACCATAATGATGTTTAGATACAATATTGTACTGTCTATATTTCCACGTTTGTTTTCAGGTAAATATGTACAAGGTGACAGCCAGATAAACTGGAAAATATAGAAAAGTTCTGAGATTTCTAAACCTCCGACACGAGGTGGCGTATTTTCTCCCTAAATATCCATGACAGGGCTACAAACCACACCCTCTGGCAAGCCCCCCTTTTATGAATATACTGACAAAATACACGTCTCTCCGCCCTAACAATGGAAGTCGTTATCCACAAAGCGGCACGGCGGGTTGTCTAGCGCCCGTCTATTCGTTCTTTGGATTGGTGGATACATCTCATTATTGTAATCCTTTTCGGAATATTCGATGAAGGTTGTTGACGTCAACCGTCTGTATTCAACCAGCCTCATGTCATGAATATGCATAGCCATCTCGAGACAACTCTGATACATTTACATTGACATTTTAGTCATTTAGCAGACGCTCTTATCCAGAGCGACTTACAGTTAGTGAATACATATATATATATATATATTTTTTTTATACTGCCCCCCCGTGGGAATATAAATATTTAAGTTGTTACGAGTGTACTGATATAAAGTGGTTATTCTCAAAGTTGCCGGGATGTCACGTGTCCTACTTATATCAGTACACTCGTAACAACTTAAACGTTACGAAACTTCTATCAAATAAGCCTTTTTGTTTTTAAAATTCGACACTGATTGATCTCTATTCAAAAACTCCTTGCTTGGAGGGCTTAACAACGAAACATCTCCATCTGCTGGAGGGAAACCGATTTTCCGCCGAGTTGGGCTTCTCTCTTCCTGTTCCTCTCTAATACCTTAGTGCATTGAGTTTGCTGAGGTTTTGGGCTCAGTGTGGGGCTACAAGTAGAGAAATCGTGGGTCGTTGACAACAAGGTGGGTCCATTCCAGGGTTCTTCAATTCCGGTCCTGGACGGCCGAAACACTTCTGTTTTTTATTTCTACCTGGTAGTTAATTGCACTCACCCGGTGTCCCAGGTCTGAATTCGCCCCTGATTAGAAGGAGAGGATGAAAAACAGAGGTGTTTCGGCCCTCCAGGACCGGAATTGAAGAACCCTGCCTTAGTGCATTGAGTTTGCTGAGGTTTTTACGTATTTCATTTATTTCCCGCAACCAGTAGTGGGCGGCGCTACACCATTTCCGGTGTAATCTGCCCTAAAACACCACCGAAGAAGATCACTGAGGTCAGACTGCTACAAGAAGTGAAGATGCCGACTGCCTACGAGAGGTTCAATTTGTAAGTATTGTGCTTCACTTTTAAATGTAATTAAACGACACCAATCAAGTATAAGCAATATCTGATCCGCGTTTTCACCCACAGAGATGTACAGTGGACATGTGTCATTATCTTATCATGATTGTCAAAAGTCGGGTTGACATCAGCTAGTTAGCCTGATTGCTTGCTGAATGCTAGCTAAGCCAACAACCAATGGCAATGCAGTCTATAACTACCTAGTAAATGCCATTAATGTTGCATGACCAGTTGCCTGTCCTTTCAAGTATATGATATACAGTACACGGAGTAGCCTACAGGGCAGGCAAACAGACCAATGGTTTTATCAGTCCAAGTTTTGCATAAAAAAAAAATTGGACAGTTTGTCGTGTAAACTCAATTTAATGTGTTGTCTCTGCTGTAGTGGGTGTGACACTTTACAGGACATATTGGGCAACATTGGGGTGGGGATCTGAATACCTGACTGAGTGGCTCAAAACGACATGTTTACTCAGCTCCAAGGGAATGGGGCGAAGTCACTAGTAGATGTATTAACAGAAAAAGGTGCTCATAAAGTCCTGCTGATGTATCAGAGATGGCACCGATAGCTTGTTGAGAATAGGTATGTGCCAAAACAATAGCCGTGGGCCATGAACAGGGTCTAACCTACTTTTTGATTGTTGAATTCAGTCACAACATCACGTCAAGTCATGCAAACAGGCAATATGGAGTGGTTGTTATGCCAGCAGTATATATGGTTGTCCAAGGCTTTCCCGTGGCATGAGAATGTGTTCAAAAGTCCCTAACAATAAGGCTTTTGTCTGGCAGCCACTTCTCCTCAGTCCTCACTTAAGGCTCAGTGCATGATGGCGCTCTACTCTACAGACTTTACTGTAGCCCAGAAAGGAGGCCACATTTTTTTCTGGTGCAGGATTTTCCAGCTCTGAGCAAGCCTGCTTGCAGGTTAAGTTGTTCAGCCCATTTATGCTGCAATAGGAAATCAGTCATAGCCAGAGACAGAGAAACACCTTTGTTATACAATACATTGTTCTTCTTTGCCGTTCCTTTTTAGGCCTAAATGTTCTCTGTTTGCACAGGCGTGAATGAGCTTTTGTAGGCTAGGCCTACTCGGCTTTGTGTGTCAAACCAGGCCTAGGCTAAGACAAGTGTTGCAATTTTTCATTCAGTCTCTTGCTGAATGCATCATTTTAGGCCTAATCATTGGAAGAGATTCATGCAGTACAATACTCACTGACAGGCAGTGGTGTAGAAGAGTGTTGCCTCAATGCAGACAGACAGTGGCAATACTCAGTCCTCTTGAGCGAACCTGTTTCAACATCTGACGGTGCTGATCTGTTGTGATATTAAGCTTACGTCATTACATGCCATGCTCTCTAACCTCAGCAAGAAATAGGACAAGCAGTGCAACATGTATCTATGGAGACAGAAAGTTGCTTATTCTGGTATTTCCTTTGTCTGCTGTCACCGCTGTGGCACTGGCAAGCAAAACATTAACAGTCGCTGTGTAGCTATTGTCCTTCCGGTTTAGATTTCGATGCTGCACAGTGCTTCTACAGACTGTAGTCCTATGTTAATCACAGTTGTCATTATCTAAGTTTACTGTCTGCCCTGTAATAAACCTCAGGATTATTGTTACATCTCTTTAATGTGCTGCATCTCATGGTGCTCTTTATTGACCCAACATGTCACTGGACGTTCTCTGTAACATGCTCCAGGGTGAAGTTTCCCCAAGGTACTTCATCCTACTCCACAACATACTTGAACCTCATTATTCCCCCTCCCTTCCCACAGGCACACTACCCCAGAGAAGTTCTATATTGAGGCCTGTGATGACGGGGCGGATGCAGTTCTGGCCATCGACAGGGTGTCCAATGAGATGACCCTGACTGGTAAGACTCAGTGCACACCGTAGCGAAACGTTTTGCATCAGGAAACAAAAACAAGCATTTCTTTATTGGATTAATTCAGGTAGGTTGCTCCCTGTTTTAGCTTCCGTTTGGATCCTAGTGAATACGACCCTGGTGGCTTCAATGGGAAGAGTGTCAAAACAAAACAGAAATACACTGCCATTGATTGGCGCGCGTCAACAGAGTTGGGGGGTCAATTCCATTCGAATTCCTGTCAGTTAATATGGACATGAAGACGCTCTGAGTTGCAATGGAGATAGAGTTGACCCCTGCTCATGGTTCTAACCGTGCCATGACCCTTTAATGGTTCCTTCTCATACTCGGTACGAGTGCCGAGAGGGTTTTTATAGGGAGCTAATGGAGTTCCTGAAGTGAGGAAGTTGTGAATAGTGGCCGTGGCCAATGGCGCTGTTTCTGACCGACATTTTATAGACCCTCCTCTTGGCCGCAGAGGCATTTAGCTGTTTTTAAAGCTAATTTCCTGCAATTCTACACATTTTGTCATGGGGCTGAGAAAATAAATTGCAGTTTTAAAGCAAATGTCCTGCAATTCTACACATTTTGCTATGGCTTATGCTGTGTTCTTATGCTATCTGTATGACTCAAACAATATTACAAAATCAATGGGGGCCCCATTCCATGGCCTTTTCGGAAATGTTGATTCTCCCTGTCCGTCTGTATTTTGGTTGTTGTTAGTTCTCATAGATGATATTTAAAGATACATACACTACCGTTAAAAAGTTTGGGGTCACTTAGAAATGTCTGCGTTTTCCATGAAAACACACATTAAATTAGTTTGAATAGGAAATGTAGTCATTGACAAGGTTAGAAATATTGATTTTAATAGAAATAATAATTATGTCCTTCAAATTTTGCTTTTGTCAAAGAATCCTCCATTTGCAGCAATTACAGCCTTGCAGACCTTTGGCATTCTAGTTGTCAATTTGTTGAGGTAATCTGACGAGATTTCACCCCATGCTTCCTGAAGCACCTCCCACCAGTTGGATTGGCTTGATGGGCACTTCTTACGTTCAAGCTGCTCCCACAACAGCTCAATAGGGTTGAGATCCGGAGACTGTGCTGGCCACTTCATTATAGACAGAATACCAGCTGACTGCTTCTTCCCTAAATAGTTCTTGCATAGTTTGGAGCTGTGCTTTGGGTCATTGTCCTGTTGTAGGAGGAAATTGGCTCCAATCAAGCGCTGTCCACAGGGTATGGCATGGCGTTGCAAAATGGAGTGATGGCCTTCCTTCTTCAAGATCCCTTTTACCCTGTACAAATCTCCCACTTTACCACCACCAAAGCACCCCCAGACCATCACATTGCCTCCACCATACTTGACAGATGGCATCAATCACTCCACCAGCATCTTTTCATTTGGTCTGCGTCTCACAAATGTTCTTCTTTGTGATCCGAACACCTCAAACTTCGACTTGTTTGTCCATAACACATTTTTTCCAATCTTCCTCTGTCTAGTGTCTGTGTTCTTTTGCCCATCTTTTTAATCTTTTCTTTTTATTGGCCAGTCTGAGATATGGCTTTTTCTTTGCAACTCTGCCTAGAAGGTCAGCATCCCGGAGTCGCCTCTTCACTGTTGACGTTGAGACTGGTGTTTTGCAGGTACTATTTAATGAAGCTGCCAGTTGAGGACCTGTGAGGCGTCTGTTTCTCAAACTAGACACTCATATATTTGTCCTCTTGCTCAGTTGTGCACCGGGCCTCCCACTCCTCTTTCTATTCTGGTTAGAGCCCGTTTGCTCTGTTCTATGAAGGGAGTAGTACACAGCGTTGTACGAGATCTTCTGTTTCTTGGCAATTTCTCGCATGGAATAGCCTTCATTTCTCAGAACAAGACTAGACTGACGAGTTTCAGAAGGAAGTTATTTGTTTCTGGCCATTTTGAGCCTGTAATCGAACCCACAATTGCTGATGCTCCAGATACTCAACTAGTCTCAAGAAGGCCAGTTTTATTGCTTCTTTAATCAGCACAACAGTTTTCAGCTGTGCTAACATAATTGTAAAAGGGTTTTCTAATGATCAATTATCCTTTTTAAAATGATAAACTTGGATTAGCAAACACAATGTGCCATTGGAACACATGACTGATGGTTGCTGATAATGGGCCTCTGTACGCCTATGTAGATATTCCATAAAAAAATCAGCCGTTTCCAGTTACAATAGCCATTTACAACATTAACAATGTCTACACTGTATTTCTGATCAATTTGATGTTATTTTAATGGAGAAAAAAAATTGCTTTTCTTTTGAAAACAAGGACATTTCTAAGTGACCCCAAACTTTTGAACGGTAGTGTATATAGCTCCATTATCTTTTCTACATACTTTATATCTGGTTTGAGTTGTTTATGATTACACTGAAAAATGATTTATGGTGAAACACTGATGTTTGTCCTGTTACTTGTTTCTTTAGGGAAGAAGGATGTTCCTCCGTCGGCGAACACCAGGCCCGTCTGTGGCATCATGGGGACCGTCCGGCTGGTGGCAGGTAGGGCCTCAGCCTGACCACTGGGCTGGTCCTTATATCTTGTCACACAAGATGTAGGCCTACCACTCGGTGCGCCCCAACAATATCTCCTTTCTCCTGAAGTGTGTACTTGTTTACTACTTTCCACAAATCTAAAAACATTGGATTGGTGGAGGCATGGGCTAGCAGGAGGTTCCACCGTATTCCTTGTAGCAGTAATTTCCTTTCAAATCAGTGGGAAGTGAACAAGTGTACACTTTGGAAGGAAGGAGAGATTATCTGGACGTAACTTCCATCTTGTTCAACAAGATGTAACACGTCACTGTTTATATGTGGTGCTGACCAGGCTGCCATGTTAACCCTTGGTTTCCCCTCTCACAGGGATGTACCTGATCGTCATTACCAAGAAGAGGAATGTGGGCAGCCTCCTGGGCCACGCTGTGTGGAAGGCAGTGGATTTTGACGTCATCTCCTACAAAAAGACTGTGCTTCACCTCACTGAGAACCAGGTGACAAACACACTCATGCACTTTTTTGGGATAGTTTTTTTCCCCTTCATTTTAGACTATAGTTCGAAACAGAGGGGGAGACAGGCAAGTGAGGGAACAGTAGGAAGGGTGGATGTGGGGATTGAACCCCAGTCTCTGGTGGGGAATAGCGTGTATGTGACTAGCCGGGAACGTTACCACTTCCTATTCCAATACTCAGCCCAGTCGGTTGATTCTGTTTGAAACTCTTCCTAGATACCGTATATGTATTCATTGATAGTTGTCGCATGTTATCACTCCATCCATATCGGACTTTGCGTTGTGTCAGTACACAGGGAGAATTTGGTTTGAATCTATCCTGGTGTTTGCCAGTCAGTAGGGAAAGCACAGTCCCATGGAAACAGCCACAGGTCTGAGGAAATAGCCTATATACAGTATCTTTGAACTAGAGGGGACCTAGCTACAGTAACGTTAGTACAGCTAACAGACAGTATCTTTGCACTAGAGGGGACCTAGCTACAGTAACGTTAGTACAGCTAACAGACAGTATCTTTGAACTAGAGGGGACCTAGCCACAGTAACGTTAGTACAGCTAACAGACAGTAGCTTTGCACTAGAGGGGACCTAGCTACAGTAACGTTAGTACAGCTAACAGACAGTAGCTTTGCACTAGAGGGGACCTAGCCACAGTAACGTTAGTACAGCTAACAGACAGTAGCTTTGCACTAGAGGGGACCTAGCCACAGTAACGTTAGTACAGCTAACAGACAGTAGCTTTGCACTAGAGGGGACCTAGCTACAGTAACGTTAGTACAGCTAACAGACAGTAGCTTTGAACTAGAGGGGACCTAGCTACAGTAACGTTAGTACAGCTAACAGACAGTAGCTTTGAACTAGAGGGGACCTAGCTACAGTAACGTTAGTACAGCTAACAGACAGTAGCTTTGCACTAGAGGGGACCTAGCCACAGTAACGTTAGTACAGCTAACAGACAGTAGCTTTGCACTAGAGGGGACCTAGCCACAGTAACGTTAGTACAGCTAACAGACAGTATCTTTGAACTAGAGGGGACCTAGCCACAGTAACGTTAGTACAGCTAACAGACAGTAGCTTTGAACTAGAGGGGACCTAGCCACAGTAACGTTAGTACAGCTAACAGACAGTAGCTTTGAACTAGAGGGGACCTAGCCACAGTAACGTTAGTACAGCTAACAGACAGTATCTTTGCACTAGAGGGGACCTAGCCACAGTAACGTTAGTACAGCTAACAGACAGTAGCTTTGAACTAGAGGGGACCTAGCCACAGTAACGTTAGTACAGCTAACAGACAGTAGCTTTGAACTAGAGGGGACCTAGCTACAGTAACGTTAGTACAGCTAACAGACAGTGTCTTTGCACTAGAGGGGACCTAGCCACAGTAACGTTAGTACAGCTAACAGACAGTAGCTTTGAACTAGAGGGGACCTAGCCACAGTAACGTTAGTACAGCTAACAGACAGTAGCTTTGCACTAGAGGGGACCTAGCCACAGTAACGTTAGTACAGCTAACAGACAGTAGCTTTGCACTAGAGGGGACCTAGCTACAGTAACGTTAGTACAGCTAACAGACAGTAGCTTTGCACTAGAGGGGACCTAGCCACAGTAACGTTAGTACAGCTAACAGACAGTAGCTTTGCACTAGAGGGGACCTAGCCACAGTAGCGTTAGTACAGCTAACAGACAGTAGCTTTGCACTAGAGGGGACCTAGCCACAGTAGCGTTAGTACAGCTAACAGACAGTAGCTTTGCACTAGAGGGGACCTAGCCACAGTAGCGTTAGTACAGCTAACAGACAGTAGCTTTGAACTAGAGGGGACCTAGCCACAGTAACGTTAGTACAGCTAACAGACAGTAGCTTTGCACTAGAGGACCTCCTGTTTAAACATCAAACCCCTACTGTTTGAATCACACAATGACGATGTTAGTGTCTAATTTCAGTGAAGCAGACCATGTACATTATTCATCAAGGCTGGCTATTCCTGTAGTGCTAATTGAAAGAGCAGCCTTGGCTTGAGACTATAAGGTGATGTCCCAAATGGTACCCTTTCCCCTATACTACTCCCTTTATAGTACACTATAAAGGGAATAGGGTACCATTGTAACTTCCCCCGGGGAGTTTAGAGATTCACCATAGCACACAGTCAGAACAACGCTGGCTAACGACACGGCTGACTAAGTTTACACTGAATTGCCTTTTATTATGGAAAATGGAAGTCGTCACCCTGTTTAAAATATATATATATATACATACACACACAGTGGAGAGAACAAGTATTTGATACACTGCCGATTTTGCTGGTTTTCCTACTTACAAAGCATGTAGAGGTCTGTAATTTTTATCATAGGTACACTTCAACTGTGAGAGACGGAATCTAAAACAAAAATCCAGAAAATCACATTGTATGATTTTTAAGTAATTAATTTGCATTTTATTGCATGACATAAGTATTTGATCACCTACCAACCAATAAGAATTCCGGCTCTCACAGACCTGTTAGTTTTTCTTTAAGAAGCCCTCCTGTTCTCCACTCATTACCTGTATTAACTGCACCTGTTTGAACTCGTTACCTGTATAAAAGACACCTGTCCACACACTCAATCAAACAGACTCAAACCTCTCCACAATGGCCAAGACCAGAGAGCTGTGTAAGGACATCAGGGATAAAATTGTAGACCTGCACAAGGCTGGGATGGGTTACAGGACAATAGGCAAGCAGCTTGGTGAGAAGGCAACAACTGTTGGCGCAATTATTAGAAAATGGAAGAAGTTCAAGATGACGGTCAATCACCCTCGGTCTGGGGCTCCATGCAAGATCTCACCTCGTGGGCCGTCAATGATCATGAGGAAGGTGAGGGATCAGCCCAGAACTACACGGCAGGACCTGGTCAAAGACCTGAAGAGAGCTGGGACCACAGTCTCAAAGAAAACCATTAGTAACACACTACGCCGTCATGGATTAAAATCCTGCAGCGCACGCAAGGTCCCCCTGCTCAAGCCAGCGCATGTCCAGGCCCGTCTGAAGTTTGCCAATGACCATCTGGATGATCCAGAGGAGTAATGGGAGAAGGTCATGTGGTCTGATGAGACAAAAATAGATATTTTTGGTCTAAACTCCACTCGCCGTGTTTGGAGGAAGAAGAAGGATGAGTACAACCCCAAGAACACCATCCCAACCGTGAAGCATGGAGGTGGAAACATCATTCTTTGGGGATGCTTTTCTGCAAAGGGGACAGGACGACTGCACCGTATTGAGGGGAGAATGGATGGGGCCATGTATCGCGAGATCTTGGCCAACAACCTCCTTCCCTCCGTAAGAGCATTGAAGATGGGTCGTGGCTGGGTCTTCCAGCATGACAATGACCCAAAACACACAGCCAGGGCAACTAAGTAGTGGCTCTGTAAGAAGCATCTCAAGGTCCTGGAATGGCCTAGCCAGTCTCCAGACCTGAACCCAATAGAAAATCTTTGGAGGGAGCTGAAAGTCTGTATTGCCCAGCGACAGCCCCGAAACCTGAAGGTCTGTATGGAGGAGTGAGCCAAAATCCCTGCTGCAGTGTGTGCAAACCTGGTCAAGACCTACAGGAAACATATGATCTCTGTAATTGCAAACAAAGGTTTCTGTACCAAATATTAAGTTCTGCTTTTCTGATGTATCATACTTATGTCATGCAATAAAATTTAAATTAATTATTTAAAAATCATACAATGTGATTTTCTGGATTTTTGTTTTAGATTCCGTCTATCACAGTTGAAGTGTACCTATGATAAAAATTACAGACCTCTACATGCTTTGTAAGTAGGAAAACCTGCAAAATCGGCAGTGTATCAAATACTTGTTCTCCCCACTGTATGTGTGTATATATATATATATATATATATATATATATATATATATATATATATATATATATATATATATATATATATATATATATATATATATATATATTAGTACCAGTCAAAAGTTTGGACACACCTACACATTCAAGGGTTTTTCTTTATTTTTACTATTTTCTACTTTGTAGAATAATAGTGAAGACATCAAAACTATGAAATAACACATATGGAATCATGTAGTAACCAAGAAACTGTTAACCTCTACGGGATCGGTGTCCCGTATACGGGACGGTTGAGCTAACGTGATTAGCATGACTGTTGTAAGTAACAGCCAACTTTCCAGGACATAGACATGCCTTATATGGGCAGAAAGCTTAAATTCTTGTTAATCTAACTGCACTGTCCAATTTACAGTAGCTATTACAGTGAAAGATACCATGCTATTGTTTGAGGAGAGTGCACAACAACAAAAAACGTATCACAGCAACTGGTTTGATACATTCACCTCTGAAGGTAAATAATGTTCTAACATTCAGTAATCTTGCTTTGATTTGTCATCCTAAGGGTCCCAGAGATAAAATGTTGCATAGTTTTGTTTGATAAAATCAATTTTTATATTCAAATGTAGGAACTGGGTTCAACAGTTTGAACCCCTGCTGTCTCTGGCTCCACACCCACCCCGCCCGGCCATCTAGATGTGTGAAAGTTAGTGAATAAGCTAATGATCCATCATGTATGACATTCCTGGGAGTGTGTAAACTTACAGTTGGTTACCATTACCATTACATTACCATAACATTTTTGCATGTTCTCTATAGTTGTGTTCTTGAAAATGTATCAATTGACCAATTTGGCACATTTGGGCAGACTTGATACAAAATAGTCCAGTATTGCAATGTATCACTGGATCAATCTGAAATTTTGCACACACACTGCTGCCATCTGGTGGCCGAAATTTAAATTGCGCCTAAACTGCAATATTATATTGTGGCCTTTCTCTTGCATTTCAAATATGATGGAAAATAAATAAACAAATAGAAAACTCATGTTTTTTTGTTCGTATTATCTTTTACCAGATCTTATGTGTTATATTCTCCTACATTAATTTCACATTTCCACAAACTTCAAAGTGTTTCCTTTTCAAATGGTATCAAAAAATATGCACATCCTTGCTTCAGGTCCTGAGCTATAGGCAGTTAGATTTGGGTATGTCATTTTAGGTGAAAATGGGGGGGGGGGGGGGGGGGGGGGGGGCTCCTTAAGAGGTTACACAAATCAAAATATATTTTATATTTGAGATTCTTCAAAGTAGCCACCCTTTGCCTTGATGACAGCTTTGCACACTCTTGGCATTCTCTCAACCAGCTTCATGAGGTAGTTGCCTGGAATGCATTTCAATTAACAGGTGTGCCTTGTTAAGTTAATTTGTGGAATTTCTTTCCTTCTTAATGCGTTTTAGCCAATCAGTTGTATTGTGAGAAGGTGGGGTTGGTATACAGAAGATAGCCCTATTTGGTAAAAGACCAAGTCCATATAATGGCAAGAACAGCTCAAATAAGCAAAGAGTAACGACAGCCATCATTACTTTAAGACATGAAGGTCAGTCAATCCGGAAAATGTCAAGAACTTTGAAAGTTTGTTCAAGTGCAGTCGCAAAAACGTCAAGCGCTAGGATGAAACTGGCTCTCATGAGGACCACCACAGGAATGGAAGACCCAGAGTTACCTCTGCTGCAGAGGATAAGTTCATTAGTTACCAGCCTCAGAAATCACAGAGTTCAAGTAACAGACACAGCTCAACATCAACTGTTCAGAGGGGACTGTTTGAATCAGGCCTTCATGGTCGAATTGCTGCAAACAAACCACTACTAAAGGACACCAATAAGAAGAAGAGACTTGCTTGGGCCAAGAAACACGAGCAATGGACATTAGACCGGTGGAAATCTGTCCTTTTTGTCTGATGAGACGCAGAGTAGGTGAACGGATGAACTCCGCATGTGTGGTTCCCACCGTGAAGCATGGAGGAGGAGGTGTGATGGTGTGGGGGTGCTTTGCTGGTGACACTGTCAGTGATTTATTTACATTCCAATACAAAGCAATGGTTTCAGATCTCTTGATAATCAATGAAGCAATGGAAACCTGCAGGCAATCCTACTGCAGTATGAAGCTATTTGAAATGTGAAGTAAAATGTGGAATAGATAATATGCTATAGAGATGGTATAAATCATAGTGGTGTGTGTATATATATATAGGTCTACATTTCAATGTATTGCTTTTGTATCTCTCCTTGAAGACCAGTGAAGCAGTGAATTCAAGAGACATTTAACCAGCATGGCTACCAAAGCATTCTGCAGCGATACGCCATTTGTTTTTCAATAGGACAATGACCCAATGCACCTCCAGGCTGTGTAAGGGCTATTTGACCAAGAAGGAGAGTGATGGAGTGCTGCATCAGATGACCTGGCCTTCACAATCACCCGACCTCAGCTCAATTGAGATGGTTTGAGATTAGTTGGACCGCAGAGTGAAGGAAAAGCAGCCAACAAGTGCTCAGCATATGTGGGAACTCCTTCAAGACTGTTGGAAAAGCATTCCAGGTGAAGCTGGTTGAGAGAACGCCAAGAGTGTGCAAAGCTGTCAAAGGCAAAGGGTGGCTATTTGAAGAATCTCAAATATAAAATATATTCTGATTTGTTTAACACTTTTGGGGTTACTACATGATTCCATGTGTTATTTCATAGTTTTGATGTCTTCACTATTATCCTACAATGTAGAAAATAGTAAAAATAAAGAAAAACCCTGGAATGAGTAGGTGTTTCCCAACTTTTGACTGGTACTGTGTATATATTTTATTTTTGGTGCATCCACCACCACCCCTATTCGGAGGACAAAATTAAACTTTGTTTTTACACCTTTTTACACCACAACTACACAGATTTGACATGCACTACAAAAGTATGTGGACACCTGCTCGTCGAACATCTCATTCCAAAATCATGGGCATTAATATGGAGTTGGTCCCCCCCTTTGCTGCTATAACAGCCTCCACTCTTCTGGGAAGGCTTTCCACTAGATGTTGGAACATTGCTGCGGGGACTTGCTTCCATTCAGCCACGAGCATTAGTGAAGTCGGGCACTGATGTTGGGCCATTAGCCCTGGCTCACAGTCAGCGTTCCAATTCATCCCAAAGGTATTTGATGGGGATGAGGTATTTGTATTTTATTAGGGATTCCCATTAGCTACTGCCAAGGCAGCGGCTACTCTTCCTGGGGTCCAAATGCATTAAGGCACTTACATATAAAACAAAAGATAAAACCGTACATTTATATAATGTTATTACATCACTACACATCTGCAGTACAAAATGTATAATTCCACCAAACAACAATATTACAATGTACGTGTGTGTGCTAGCTCGTGTGTCTGTAGCTTTGTGTGAGGGCTCTGTGTTTGATGGGGTTGAGGTCAGGGCTCTGTGCAGGCCAGTCAAGTTCTTCCGCACCGATCTCGACAAACCATTTCTGTATGGATCTCGCTTTGTGCATGGGGGCATTGTCATGCTGAAACAGGAAAGGGCCTTCCCCAAACTGTTGCCACAAAGTTTGAAGCACAGAATCGTCTAGAATGTTATTGTATGCTGTAGCGTTAAGATTTCCCTTCACTGGAACTAAGGGGCATAGCCCGAACAATGAAAAACAGCCCCAGACCATTATTTCTCCTCCACCAAACATTACAGTTGGCACTATGCATTGGGGCAGGTAGCGTTCTCCTGGCATCCGCCAAACCCAGATTCGTCCATCGGACTGCCAGATGGTGAAGCGTGATTCATCACTCCAGAGAACGCGTTTCCACTGCTCCAGAGTCCAATGGCAGCGAGCTTTACACCACTCCAGCCGACGCTTGGCATTGCGCATGGTGATCTTAGGCTTGGATCCGGCTGCTCGGCCATGGAAACCTATTTCATGAAGCTCCCAGACGAACAGTTATTGTGTTGAGGTTGCTTCCAGAGGCAGTTTGGAACTCAGTAATGAGTGTTGCATCCAAGGACAGATTATCTTTACGCGCTACGGACTTCAGCACTCGCCGGTCCCGTTCTGTGAGCTTGTGTGACCTACCACTTCTCGGCTGAGCCATTGTTGCGCCAAAACGTTTCCACTTTACAATAACAGCACTTACAGTTGACCGGGGCAGCTCTAGCAGGGCAGAAATTTGAAGAAATGACTTGTTGGAAAGGTGGCATCATATATTTTATTAGAATGATCAGTGAAAGTTTTATGTTTTTGGCCTAAAAAATGCTTCAAGCGTGTAATACTTTTTTATATTTCCATGAGTGCCATGGGTGAAGTTGAAACTGGGGGTGGAGATTAGTTTGGAGGTGTTTGGAACCATGTTTGATCCCAAATGGCACCCTATCCCCCGTTTTTTTTTTTTTTGGGGGGGGGAGAGACAGACTACATTCACTTACAAAAACAGGATATAAAGTGCTGACGTCATGCAGGGAAGCTGCAGCAGCCTCGTCGGGGGGAGGAGCTATAGGACCATTCTCATTTCTATTTCCTTGCATCCTCTCGCCTCTTCTTCAGAACGCATTGGAGAAGACTTGAGGAGGAACCTTCTCCAATACTGCTGAGTAGGAGACAAGCAGATAGGATGTGAGGGATTGCGGAAAGACTCCATTGAGAAGTGCACACTTCGGGAGAAAGTAGAAATCGTTGTGGGCGGAGCCGTAGAGTCATTCATGTCAGTCTTCTCTCTCTCTCTCTCGCTCTCCCCTTCTCTCCGTGGGTTAACCGGCTTAGCATCCAGAATACAGATCCTATTAGACATGTGGAGGGAGGGGCCTTAACGCCTGGGGTTGCTCGGCAGCTGATGTAAGACACCTGCACCAGATAGGGAATAGGGGGCTGCCATTGGGGACGCAGAGATCATTAGAGGTTATGCACCCTAACCTTCCACGTGCAGTAAAGCCCTGGGAGGGAGGGAGGTGAAGTGGACAAGGTTTAGAATGAAATCCATAAACTCTTGAGGGCTATTATAATACGTAAAATATGTCATCATGCAATAGCAATTTGTTTGTTGGTCAGCTAGTAAGATTTCTTCAATGTTTTGTAAAGCATGCTGTTTAATTTCATATGAAACGTCCCTGGCTTAACAGCCTCTTCTCACATTTCACACACACAACTCCTGCAAACTGCACTGTCATGAGTTGTGCCCAGCCAGCTAATCTATTTTCTCCCCTCCCTCTCTCCAGACGCAAGACAACAAGACGTTCCTGTCCATGATTAACAACGTGCTGACTACAGATGGATTCTACTTCTGCACTGACTATGACCTGACCCACACCGTCCAGAGACTGGCCAACGTCAGCCACGACTTCCAGGAGATGAGCCTGCTGGAGAGGGTAGGAGAGGAGGAGGAGGAGGAGGAGGGAGGAGAGGAGGGGGGAGGGTAGGGTAGGAGAGGAGGGGGAGAGTAGGGGGGAGGGTAGGAGAGGAGGAGGGGAGGAGAGGGGAGGAGGGTAGGAGAGGAGGGTAGGGGAGGAGGGTAGGAGAGGAGGGTAGGAGAGGAGGGGAGGGTAGGAGGGGAGGGTAGGAGAGGAGAGGAGAGGAGAGGGAGAACTATTGTTTCTCTGGAACCCTGTCCAGAAACGACCCTACCTAGCCCTCTAGGCTCTTGTGTAGACCTGGAAAGATTGGTTATGAGCAGTGTGGTAAACTGTCTACCTCTATCAGAGGGCAAGGTCCAAAGATTGGATATGAGCAGTGTCTACCTCTATCAGAGGGCAAGGTCCAAAGATTGGATATGAGCAGTGTCTACCTCTATCAGAGGGCAAGGTCCAAAGATTGGATATGAGCAGTGTGGTAAACTGTCTACCTCTATCAGAGGGCAAGGTCCAGCTACCACCATATTGCTTATAACTAACCGGTTCTTTAGAATATAGATCAAGTGCTTATTTTAGGAGCATAAGAGTTGTTTTTGGACAGGGCCAGAGTTTTCTCCTACTGCGTACCAAGCTAGTCAACCACAAAGGCTGAGGTCGGAGAGTATCATCCCATTAGATGATGATATCCAGGTCTCATCCATATTGGAGGAGTGTCACTGCCAGATTAACTGTGGTGTTTGGCCTCCTGCCATGCATGTAAACCACACTAGTCACCTTGCCCTCATGTACACACACACACAGATGCATTTACTCACGTAAACACACACACACACACACACACACACACACACTCACCTTTTCAACCCCCCTCAGTCTCAGCTGAGGCATTACTCTTGTGTCCAGTATCTTCACTTTCTCCTCCACTGAAACCTTGTCTAACTGGTTTGATGGTGAGAACAACACGTGCCGTAGTTTTGCGATGGAACAGGCGTCACTGTCTGTCCATACCGTCACTGTCTGTCCATCCCGTCACGGTCTGTCCATACCGTCGCTGTCTGTCCATACCGTCGCTGTCTGTCCATACCGTCGCTGTCTGTCCATACCGTCACTGTCTGTCCATACCGTCACGGTGTGTCCATACCGTCACTGTGTGTCCATACCGTCACTGTGTGTCCATACCGTCACTGTGTGTCCATACCGTCACTGTCTGTCCATACCGTCACGGTCTGTCCATCCCGTCACTGTCTGTCCATCCTGTCCCCTATGGACCATGTTCCAAAGTAATGCACTATATAGGGAACGGGGGTGCATTTGGAATGCAGCCTCTAGCTATGTTTCCATTAACTTGTCCAGTGATTAAATATATTTTTTTTTTTCGACATTTTAGGAAGTTTGCATATAAAATACATGTGATAATTGCCTGCTAGGATGCATTTCCATTTAACTGTCTTGTCAATTAAAAACAGCTGGACGTAATGTCACACCACAAAAATAACTAGCGTCTAATAAAAATGTAGTGGTTGAATGGTTTCCATTACCCATTTAGGAAAATGGACCATTAATAAATTGGAGACAGCCTGTATGCCCTCACACATGTGTTTCATGTCTCAGGTATAGCCTGCGAAAGCCAGCCTGGATAGAATGCAAAAATTTACTAATATTTACCATATTCTAACTATTCTCTTGTGCCAACGTATCGCCACGGTCCGTGCCATGGTGAACTTGTACTCCTGTAGATATTAAATAATTGTACGGTGACGCTTGCCAGCCAACCAGAAAAAGCAAGGCGAAGCAATTGGGGCATTCTTGAAAGTCAGGGCAATCCTTGTCCTGCAAAGAAACAATTTTTGTAGTAGAACAAATGTTGATAGCAGTAGGCATTTAGAATTTAAATGTGGAGTGGAGCTTTATAGTTAAGCAGAGATCTCATGTGCTCCGCGTACCTTCCAAATGATTAAGCAATAATCATTTATTCGAAAAACACTGTTTTCCATCATTTTTCACAATAAAGTTTGACAAAATAAAAATCCACCCCTGTCGACTGGGATGAAAATGTTGTCGATCTTTGGAACGTTTCTCCTAGATCTGCCTTTTCCGTTATACGTTGCTGTTTTTTGTGACATTGCTTTTGTCAGATAAACCTGGTTCAATGGAAACCTGCCTACTGTCTCCTCAAACGGATGGAGTGGAGATCATTTACTGCAGGTTGACGAACAGATTGAGGAATTAGATTGAGTCTGTGACTGACTGGTTGGTTCTCCTGTTTCTAGGCAGATCAGAGGTTTGTGTGGAATGGAAGCCTCCTGAGAGAGTTCCTTGCACAGCCGGAGGTCAGTGATATGACAATTATAACGTCACAACACCCCCCCCCCCCCCCCCCCCCCCCCCCCCCTCCCCCCGTTTGCCATATAACACATGTCCACAGTCTTCGTTTGGTTTTTCTTATTCTAATGTACCAGAGGTTAAAAGTGTATTAGAATATGGAGAATATAACATCAACCTTACCCCTCCAAAATTAACTATGTGTTTGAACTGTAACACACCGTAGATGACCACAGTTTTTGTTCTTTGTTCTGATGACGTATCCCGTTTTTTAAATGTGATCTTTTCTTCCCTTTCAGCTCCACAGGTTTGCGATCCCTGTTGTCCATGGATGTATCCTTTCCATGGTCTTGCTCTGCTCCCACCGATCTTAGTGTAATAGTAATCAATGGGTCCACATCAGAACATAGAGTTTGAATGGGTCTCGGAGTGTTCCAAGAACCAATTTCAACTCAGTGGAACTTAAATAATTCCCTCGGGGGCACTTTAGAAAGCCATTGCCAGGTCAGAAAATAATAACATCCGCCACTTAGAATACAAGTACAATAGCATCCTCCGCTTTGGGCATGTCCCAAATGGCACCCTATTCCCTATATAATGCACTACTTTTGCCCTGGTCTAAAGTAGTGCACTAAATGGGGAATAGGGTGCCATTTCGGAAGCGGCCTTAGTAGAATTTGACCTTTTGGCCTGATGCTGTAGTAGTGTATTCTGTGAGGTCCTTGATGACCCTGATCCAGTCATTGTGATGAAGCCGTGCCGTGTCAACGGGAAGATCTTTGAATGGATCCTCATATCCAGAAGGAGCTGCTTCAGGGCTGGGGTCAGGTACTACGTCAGAGGTAAGACACATGGCCACGTCCCAGTTGGCACCCTGTTCCCTATGTTGTGCACTACTTTTTGACCAGGGCTCATAGGGCTCTGGTAAAAAGTAGTGCACTATATAGGGAATAGGGTGCTATTTGGGATGGGACCATACTACTGTACTGAGCAGCATTACTGGCATGTTGAATCAGTAATGGCCCTGTGGACGTGCGTAATCATTCTCTCATGATCATTATTCGTTTTTCCTCAGGTATCGATTCTGAGGGCCACGCTGCTAACTTTGTGGAGACGGAGCAAATAGTCCTGTACAATGGAGGGAGGGCTTCATTCGTACAGGTGAGTTGTAGTAGTGGTGGTGGTGGTAGTAGTTGTAGTGTTAGTAGTAGCAGTAGTAGCAGTAGTGGTGGTAGTGTAAGTAGTAGTAGTGGTGGTGGTGGTGGTGCAGTGAGGGAAAAAAGTATTTGATCAACAAAAAAATCCAGAAAAACTCATGTCAAAAATGTTATAAATAGATTTGCATTTTAATGAGGGAAATAAATATTTGACCCCCTATCAATCAGAAAGATTTCTGGCTCCCAGGTGTCTTTTATACAGGTAACGAGCTGAGATTAGGAGCACACTCTTAAAGGGAGTGCTCCTAATCTCAGCTTGTTACCTGTATAAAAGACATCTGTCCACAGAAGCAATCAATCAGATTCCAAACTCTCCACCATGGCCAAGACCAAAGAGCTCTCCAAGGATGTCAGGGACAAGATTGTAGACCTACACAAGGCTGGAATGGGCTACAAGACCATCGCCAAGCAGCTTGATGAGAAGGTGACAACAGTTGGTGCGATTATTCGCAAATGGAAGAAAGACTGTCAATCTCCCTCGGCCTGGGGCTCCATGCAAGATCTCACCTCGTGGAGTTGCAATGATTATGATAACGGTGAGGAATCAGCCCAGAACTACACGGGAGGATCTTGTCAATGATCTCAAGGCAGCTGGGACCATAGTCACCAAAAATCAATTGGTAACCCACTACGCCGTGAAGGACTGAAATCCTGCAGCGCCCACAAGGTCCCCCTGCTCAAGAAAGCACATATACAGGGCCGTCTGAAGTTTGCCAATGAACATCTGAATGATTCAGAGGAGAACTGGGTGAAAGTGTTGTGATCAGATGAAACCAAAATGGAGCTCTTTGGCATCAACTCAACTCGCCGTGTTTGGAGGAGGAGGAATGCTGCCTATGACCCCAAGAACACCATCCCCACCATCAAACATGGAGGTGGAAACATTATGCTTTGGGGGTGTTTTTCTGCTAAGGGGACAGGACAACTTCACCGCATCAAAGGGACGATGGACGGGGCCATGTACCGCCAAATCTTGGGTGAGAACCTCCTTCCCTCAGCCAGGGCATTGAAAATGGGTCGTGGATGGGTATTCCAGCATGACAATGACCCAAAACACACGGCCAAGGCAACAAAGGAGTGGCTCAAGAAGAAGCACATTAAGGTCCTGGAGTGGCCTAGCCAGTCTGCAGACCTTAATCCCATAGAAAATCTGTGGAGGGAGCTGAAGGTTGCGAAACGTCAGCCTCAAAACCTTAATGACTTGGAGAAGATCTGCAAAGAGGAGTGGAACAAAATCCCTCCTGAGATGTGTGCAAACCTGATGGCCAACTACAAGAAACGTCTGACCTCTGTGATTGCCAACAAGGGTTTTGCCACCAAGTACTAAGTCATGTTTTGCAGAGGGGTCAAATACTTATTTCCCTCATTAAAATGCAAATCAATTCATAACATTTTTGACATGTGTTTTTTGTTGTTGTTATTCTGTCTCTCACTGTTCAAATAAACCTACCATTAAAATTATAGACTGATCATGTCTTTGTCAGTGGGCAAACGTACAAAATCAAATACTTTTTTCCCTCACTTTAGTAGTGTTAGTAGTAGTAGTAGTGGTAGTAGTGGTAGTAGTGGTGGTAGTAGTAGTAGTAGTAGTAGTAGTCGCAGTAGCAGTAGTAGCAGTAGTAGTAGTAGCAGTAGCAGTAGCAGTAGTAGTAGTAGTAGTAGTAGTAGTAGTAGTGGTAGTAGTAGTAGTAGTAGTAGTAGTGGTAGTGGTGGTGGTGGTGGTGGTGGTCGCAGTAGTAGTCGCAGTAGTAGTCGTGGTCCTCTGTAGCTCAGCTGGTAGAGCACGGCGCTTGTAACGCCAGGGTAGTGGGTTCGATCCCCGGGACCACCCATACGTAAAAATGTATGCACACATGACTGTAAGTCGCTTTGGATAAAAGCGTCTGCTAAATGGCTTATTATTAGTGGTAGTAGTAGCGGTGGTAGTAGTAGTAGTAGTAGTAGTAGCAGCAACAGCAATTTTGTATTTGATTTTGAAAAGCCTAGTAATAGGGCATTTTTTATATTTTCATAATGAATAGGCTGAACCATTACCTTTTAGCTACAGAATATCTCACCACCATGTGTTTCCATCTCCTCTCTCTCCTTGATTCCTTTCTCGAGCGTGCAGAGGGGCTGTCAACAGTTTAGTGAAATATGTTTTTGTTTGCGAAAACATGTTACTATCAATGTTTCACTTGGGTTTCCCAAATGAAGCACTGGGAAGCTGCAGGAACAGGGTTGGAGAGCCCATGGCATACAGAGTACTGGGCAGAATATCACCTGTCGCTCCTCAAACAGTGGTTGGTGCCTGGAGTGAAATAAAGTGTTATTTCTCTGCTGCTCATATTAAGCACATGCTCCGCTATAAAAAGTAGCCTACCCCGCATCGTTGAAAAAACGGATTAGTGGGGAAAACGTGCCGCCTCCATTCGCTATTCAGAGCAAACAGATGACATGTCTTTATTCATCCTGCCCCCCGTTCCTGCCCATGTGTTAATGGGCCATTCTAAATCAAACCACATTTGACATATTAGTAAAGAGAATTCAATTGAGAATAGTCTGATGGGTGAAAAATCTGATCACTTGATGAGAGAGCAGCGTGTGCAGCCTGAGGCAAGGAACAGATGGCAATTATTTTGGGGGGCGACTTTCTCAAATCATCCATAGCCTTTAGTCGCACCATGCAGCCTATAATATGTTTTAATTTCTAAGACATTAAGGTTTGTATCATTAACAACTAAAGTTGCCAAATAACTCTAAATCTAGTGCATAAGGCCTGTTTCAAATGATCACTTTTACGCTCAACATAGCCACTTCATACGCGCACCGGAATGGGAAAAATAGCCGTTCTATTTTATTCAGCTAAATTCAATTATATTCTTCTTACTATAAAATCATATAATATAAAATAATGGCATTGAACTTATAAGCATTTCTTGTCTGCTAAATGAACAAGCCTACAGTCTATGGCATGGAGCATAGCCAGGTAACATACAGTAGGCCAACTCATATTCTGTTCTTCGAAAAATACATTTTCTTCATATGATAATGTTTCTTTAGACCGGACTAAAATAAATAATGGATTTATATTGATGGTTTTATATTAAATTCATTTATTATACCTTTTTTAAATGTAGATGTTCCAAAGGCTCACATCAGCGGCTTGTATTCAGCTTATATGCGTGGAGGCCTGGAGATGTTAAATGTGTTTATGTCAATTACCGTGAGACCGGCAGACTTTTGCATGACAATAACCGCCTGGCAAAACTTCATGACCGCAACTGCCCTACTCTGAACCAACACAGAGAAATAAGAGCTTATTTTTAAATGTCTGTTTCCCTCCACAGACACGAGGCTCCATGCCCTTCTTCTGGTCTCAGAGGCCCAACCTGAAATACAAGCCCAAACCACTGATCAGCAAGAACACCAATCACGTAAGTGCTTTCACATCTTCTGGCAGTTTCCCTTTTATCTATTGCAGCTCTTGTCTATCAAATCATCAATTAACTAATTCTTCCCCCAACTGTCTTCCTAGATGGATGGCTTCCAGAGGCATTTTGACTCCCAGGTCCTCATCTATGGAAAGCAGACCATTCTGAACCTGGTAGGCCCCTTCATTTTTTAAGCCTCACAATGGCTAAAGCATATCCCTTTGTCACAGCATTGTGAGAGAGAAGCATTAGAAAGATTGATATACACTGAACAAAAATATAAATGCAACATGTAGCAATTTCAAATAGGGCCTAATCTATGGATTTCACATGACTGGGAAGACAGTTATGCATCTCCTTAAAAGCTTCTACCCCCCCAAGCCATAAGACTGCTGAACAATTAATCTAATGGCCATCCGGACGATTTACATTGACACCCTTTGCCTTGATGACAGTTTTGCACGCTCTTGGCATTCTCTCAACCAGCTTCACCTGGAATGCTTTTTCAACAATCTTGAAGGAGTTCCCACATATGCTGAGCACTCTGTTCACAACGTTGACATCAGCAAACCCGCTAGCCCACCTGATACCGTACTGTCTGTCTGCCATCTGCCATCTGCCATCTGCCATCTGCCCGGTACAGTTGAAACCGGGATTCATCCATGAAGAGCACACTTCTCCAGCGTGCCAGTGGCCCATCGAAGGTGAGCATTTGCCCACTGAAGTCGGTTACGACGCCGAACTGCAGTCAGGTCAAGACCCTGGTGAGGATGACGAGCACGCAGATGAGCTTCACTGAGACGGTTTCTGCCGGTTTGTGCAGAAATTCTTCGGTTGTGCAAATCCACAGTATCATCAGCTGTCCAGGTGGCTGGTCTCAGACGATGCCTCAGGTGAAGAAGCTTGATGTGGAGGTCCTGGGATGGCAGGCGGTTGTGAGGCCGGTTGGACGTACTGCCAAATTCTCTACAACAGCATTGAGACGGCTTATGGTAGAGAAATGAACATTCAATTCTCTGGCAACAGCTCTGGTGGACGTTCCTGCAGTCAGCATGCCAATTGCACGGTCCCTCAACTTGAGACATCTGTGGCATTGTGTTGTGTGACAGAACAGCACATTTTAGTGGCCTTTTATTGTCCCCAGCACAAGGTGCACCTGAGTAATGATCAATCTTTTTAATCAGCTTCTTGATATGCCACACCTGTCAGGTGGATGGATTGCTCTTACAGGGATGTAAACTAATTTGTGCACAACATGTGAGAGAAATATGTTTTTTGTGCATATGGAAAATTTCCGGGGTCTTTTATTTCAGCTCATGAAACATGGACCAACACTTTATATGTTGCGTTTTTTTTATATTTTTGTTCAGTGTAAGATGAGGTGTTTTTCTTCCTCCAGGTCAACCAGAAGGGTTCAGAGAAGCCCCTGGAGCAAGCGTTTGCCAAGATGGTGACTGGCATGGAGAACGGCATGATCAAGTAGGAACCGACCACCGCTCTCCTGAACACCCTCATCCACCCTATTATCATCTCTATGATTTATACATTTTAGATGGATGCATGAATGGATGGATCTAACGCAGCCACTCCTTGTTTCTTATGCCTGCAGGTACGTAGCATTTGACTTCCACAAGGAGTGCAGTGGGATGAGATGGGATCGTCTGAATATCCTGGTGGACAGTGTGGCTGAGACACAAGATGAATACGGGTATTACTCCCTATTGACTCGTTTTGCATAGCTGCTAGTCTACACCCCTTTAGCCAGAGGATAGGCATACGAACACAGAGGAGAGGCTTCCTCTCCTCTCCTCTCCTCTTTATCTCTGGTCTGTCTTCAGGGTCAAATGCCAGTGATTACATTAGTCAGTCACGTGACTTCTGAAATTCCTCTGGGCATATGTGTTCTCCCAGGCTGCATCCCAAATGGCACCCTATACCCTACTATTGAGGCCCAAGTAGACAGTGCACTATATAGGGAATAGGGTGCCATTTGGGACTCACACCCTAGCCTTGTCTTCTGATGACGACCCCTCTGTTGTCTCCCTGCAGCGGAGGGCTAGGTGGTGTCCCAACGTCAGTGCTGTTACTGGTTCTGTGGATGTATTTTCTCTGTCTCCCTGTAGCTACTTCATGGTAGACACCGAGGGGAAGGTGTTGTCCCAGCAGAAGGGGACGTTCCGCAGTAACTGCATGGACTGTCTGGACCGCACCAACGTCATCCAGAGCATGCTGGCCCGCCGCTCCATACAGTCCCAGCTACAGGTAGGAAGTCCTCCAGAGCTGGCCCGCCGCTCCATACAGTCCCAGCTACAGGTAGGAAGTCCTCCAGAGCTGGCCCGCCGCTCCATACAGTCCCAGCTACAGGTAGGAAGTCCTCCAGAGCTGGCCCGCCGCTCCATACAGTCCCAGCTACAGGTAGGAAGTCCTCCAGAGCTGGACCCGCCGCTCCATACAGTCCCAGCTACAGGTAGGAAGTCCTCCAGAGCTGGCCCGCCGCTCCATACAGTCCCAGCTACAGGTAGGAAGTCCTCCAGAGCTGGCCCGCCGCTCCATACAGTCCCAGCTACAGGTAGGAAGTCCTCCAGAGCTGGCCCGCCGCTCCATACAGTCCCAGCTACAGGTAGGAAGTCCTCCAGAGCTGGCCCGCCGCTCCATACAGGTCCAGCTACAGGTGTGTGGATGGTATATGCTTGTTGTTGTTAGGCAGTACACTCCGATGGATCAGGAAGAGTACCCCAGTTTACCTCCATACTGTCCCAGCTACAGGTAGGAGCTAGGAGGGCCACCTTGTTTCACACACTGTGGGGGGTCATCATTCTGACGAGACCGTTAGAGGTGGGAGGCAGAGGGTTGCTCAAAGACAACCAGTGGCTCCTGTTTTACACAGTTGGCTTATTATTGAGCATTTTATTTGAGAGAACAAGCTGAATGACTGAGCCCTGTCCCTGGTTCCCTAGCCTCTTCTAAATGGACTTATGTATGTATGTTTGGTGTTTGTCCACAGAGGATGGGTGTCCTGCATCTGGCCCAGCGGATTGAGGAGCAGGCTGATTTTGAGAAGATCTACAAGAATGGTAAGTAACCACCCTCTACAGCCCATGAATGGCAGCTACTTTAGGCCTTTTCACAGTGCATTCTCTTAGCCAAGGGCTTCCCCTTAGTTAAAATTAGCCCAGGCCTAAGAGGGCTGTCAGCCCTGGCTAAGGAGGCTGTCAGCCCTGGCCTAAGAGGGCTGTCAGCCCTGGGCTAAGGAGGCTGTCAGCCCCGGGCTAAGGAGGCTGTCAGCCCCGGGCTAAGGAGGCTGTCAGCCCCGGGCTAAGGAGGCTGTCAGCCCCGGGCTAAGGAGGCTGTCAGCCCCGGGCTAAGGAGGCTGTCAGCCCCGGGCTAAGGAGGCTGTCAGCCCCGGGCTAAGGAGGCTGTCAGCCCTGGGCTAAGGGTAGTTTGTGAACGCAGCTTTTGAGTGTCATATGAAGTTGCTCTGTGTGGTCCCTCTCACACTATTCTCGGGTGACCACATGTCCCGGATTGTGGAGGACAGTCCCGCATTTTGTCCCTTTGTCCTGCAACCAAACAATAATGTCCCGCATTTTGTCAACAAATTCAAACCCTGCTAATTTAGAAAAAAAGGTAGATTTTTGTCCCTAACTACTTTACAAAAAGCGTGCTTCTGATGAAGAGCTACAAAAGTAAATAGCCATATTAGACTGAAATATATATATATATATATATATATATATATATATATATATATATATATATATATATATATATATACATACATACATACATACATACATACATACATACATACATACATACATACATACATACATACATACATACATACACACACACACACACACACACACACACACACACACACACACACACACACACACACACACACACACACACACACACACACACACACAGTGGGGAGAACAAGTATTTGATACACTGCCAATTTTGCAGGTTTTCCTACTTACAAAGCATGTAGAGGTCTGTACTTTTTATCATAGGTACACTTCAACTGTGAGAGACGGAATCTAAAACAAAAATCCAGAAAATCACATTGTATGATTTTTAAGTAATTAATTTGCATTTTATTGCCACCCTCTACAGCCCATGAATGGGGGGGGGGGGGTTGGTGCCAACACTTTGTATTCATGTGGGCTACACTGTCCCGCAAAATAATTGTTGTCCCGCATTTGGGTATTTCTCTGCTCACTAATAATGTCTGTCTGTTTTATTTCGCTAGCTTGGGCTGACAATGCCAATGCATGCGCCAAGCAGTACGCTGGTACGGGAGCCCTGAAGACTGACTTCACAAGGTATTGCACGTCAGTGTGCTGCTGACCTCTGAAAAATATAAACTCAGCAAAAAAAAGAAACGTCCTCACTGTCAACTGCGTTTATTTTCAGCAAACTTAACATGTGTAAATATTTGTATGAACATAACAAGATTCAACAACAGACAAACTGAACAAGTTCCACAGACATGTGACTAACAGAAATTGAATAATGTGTCCCTGAACAAAGGGGGGGTCAAAAGTAACAGTCAGTATCTGGTGTGACCACCAGCTGCATTAAGTACAGCAGTGCATCTCCTCCTCATGGACTGCACCAGATTTGCCAGTTCTTGCTGTGAGATGTTACCCCACTCTTCCACCAAGGCACCTGCAAGTTCCCTGACATTTCTGGGGGGAATGGCCCTAGCCCTCACCCTCCGATCCAACAGGTCCCAGACGGGCTCAATGGGATTGAGATCCGGGCTCTTCGCTGGCCATGGCAGAACACTGACATTCCTGTCTTGCAGGAAATCACGCACAGAACAAGCAGTATGGCTGGTGGCATTGTCATGCTGGAGGGATGAGCCTGCAGGAAGGGTACCACATGAGGGAGGAGGATGTCTTCCCTGTAACGCACAGCGTTGAGATTGCCTGCAATGACAACCAGCTCAGTCCGATGATGCTGTGACACACCGCCCCAGACCATGACGGACCCTCCACCTCCAAATCGATCCCGCTCCAGAGTACAGGCCTCGGTGTAACGCTCATTCCTTCGACGATAAATGTGAATCCGACCATCACTCCTGAGACAAAACCGCGACTCGTCAGTGAAGAGCAATTTTTGCAATCCTGTACCTGTCCTGCAGGTGTGATGTTCGGATGTACCGATTCTGTGCAGGTGTTGTTACACGTGGTCTGCCACTGCGAGGACGATCAGCTGTCCGTCCTGTCTCCCTGTAACGCTGTCTTAGGCGTCTCACAGTGCGGACATTGCAATTTATTGCCCTGGCCACATCTGCAGTCCTCATGCCTCCTTGCAGCATGCCTAAGGCACGTTCACGCAGATGAGCAGGGACCCTGGGCATCTTTCTTTTGGTGTTTTTCAGAGTCAGTAGAAAGGCCTCTTTAGTGTCCTAAGTTTTCATAACAGTGACCTTAATTGCCTACCGTCTGTAAGCTGTTAGTGTCTTAACGACCGTTCCACAGGTGCATGTTCATCAATTGTTTATGGCTCATTGAACAAGCATGGGAAACAGTGTTTAAACCCTTTACAATGAAGATCTGTGAAGTTATTTGGATTTTCACTAATTATCTTTGGAAGACAGGGTCCTGAAAAGGGGCCGTTTTTTGTTGCTGAGTTTACAAGCCTACGTGTCTCCAGACACTATGCATGTGTGGTTGAAGGTCAACTGTTGGTTGTGCAGCTGCACCTGGTGTGGCTTCAATTTGAGGGATACTTTTGTTTCATGTCTATGCAGACTGTCTATGTACTAGCTGCTTGGTGTGTACAAGTACATGGTCATGAGATGTAGTTGGTTGATAGGTGTTATTTCCCCTACACCAGATTGATGCCATTCAATTAGTACTGCTATGTGGACATTATGGCAGACTGTCTCTGCCTGTCTGGTTACTTGTGACTGCATCGCTCGTCCTTGTTGGGAGAGTTTGATATGTGTTGACAGCGAATGTTATTGATGGTTGTTGTTTCCTGTCCTCCATCAGGACAGGGAAGAGGACCCAGATGGGTCTGGTGATGGACGGAGTCAACTCTGCCATTCGTTACTACAAGAACAACTTCTCTGATGGCTTCAGACAAGTACGTTTTGGGTTTTCAGTTTAAAGGACTAGAAAGATGACATTAATTAATTTAGTGAACTACATAACGTAGTCAGGTGATACATTATTATATCAGACATCTACTGTATAGTTGAGAAGTTTGTTTCTATAGACCAATTATTGTTTTCCTCAAATCATAATTTTACAAAAACTGAACATAATTCTTCATCCATGTGTTTCAGAGACATGGCGATATTTTGCTGTGTTAGTTGTCAGCCCCTTTTGTTCCTTAAAGGGTATGTGTGTTGTCTCCAGGATTCCATTGATTTGTTCCTTGGAAACTATGCTGTTGATGAAACAGACGGCCCCACTCCACTCCACATCCAGAAGGACTGGAAGTTCCTCACGGTCAGTTCCATCCCCATTACTACTGAGAGATGGAGAGAGGGGTCATCGGGGTCAGATGTGGGGGAGGGGCCTTTTTGTGATGTCCTGGCACCAGTCAGGATGACCAGACTGATCATCATGTTTTGTCGTTCACTTTACATGACAACATCTCTGGTCCTCGCCTCCATTTTAATACTGAGTTCTGCTCCCCCCCCCAAACTATGAGTAATGTATCTTTGTCTTGCAGCTGCCCATCATCATGGTGGTGGCGTTCTCTATGTGTATCATCTGCCTCCTCATGGCTGGTAAGAAAACCACTGTTGAAATCTCCCTCTGACAAGTCAATTTGAGCCTTGTAACCCTAGCCCTATTAACCTCAGGCAGAACAAGCTAGCATGCCCTAGTGTTCTATGTCTATATCCTTATAATGTGTTGATCTCTGGTCACAAACATCAATGGATTTGTTATGGTCTCTGACTATCTTTGTGTCCTTGATATTGGTTGTTCTCTCATGAGTGGTGTCCCCCTCTTTCCCAGGTGACACGTGGACTGAGACCCTGGCGTATTTGTTGTTCTGGGGCACTGCTGCTGCAGTCACCGCTTCCGTCATCGTCTTTAACGGCCGTGACTTTGTGGACGCCCCCAAACTGGTGCAGAAAGAGAAGATGGACTGAGTGTGTTTTTTTTTTGTGGAAAGCAGCTCGGCCCAGCGGACTCCCTATACCTCTTCATCTTCTTCCTCTTCTTCCTCCCGGCTGCTCGAGGCTCGGACTCTATACTTACCTGCTCTCCACACTGTCCTCCTAGGGCTATGTCCCAAATGGCACCCTATTCCCTATATAGTGCACTTTAATGGGGTACTATTTGGGGCGTAGCCCTAGAGTTTCTATTGGGGTTTCTACTGTAACCCAGAACTCCTGTTTTTCAGGCATTAAACCCACTGAACTGTAGTCTCCTATCAGACACTCACATCTTCAGTTCTGGCCACCTTCCTATCCCACATTCCTTAAGTCATGGCGTGTATTGACCTTATGTTTAATTTATTTTGTTGTCTGTGTTGGAGAGGGTTGGTGGTTGGCGTAGTCGGTCAACCTTGGTGATGGTGAAGTGGCACATAGTATTTGATCTGAGAAGGTGTGAGAAATCTTTCAATGTTCATTCATTGTTGGTTATAGAGTAGTCACTATACCAGTGCTCTCCAACCCTGTTCCTGGAGAGCTACCGTCCTGTAGGTTTTCATTCCAAACCCTAATCTAGCGCACCTGATTCTAATAATTAGCTGGTTGATAAGTTGAAGCAGGCCAGTTACAACTGGGGTTGGAGCGAAAACCTGCAGGAGGGTAGCTTTCCAGGAACCGGGTTGGAGAGCCCTGCACTATACCATAGTTGTCATGTGGTGGGCATTTTCCAGCTGTCATAATAGTCGTGTCTTGTCAGTGTGTTCTAGTTGACCTCACATTCTTTTTGGAACTGTTATGCTCTTGGTAAGGTTTTCCCTAGCACTACGCAGCTGATTCAAATAACCATCATCAAGCTTTGATTATTTGAATCAGCTGTGTAGCGCTAGGTCAAAAACCAAAACGTGCACCCGGGGGGGGGGGCCAGGATCGAGTTTGGGAAACACTGATCTAGATCACAGGCGTTAAACTCATTTCACGGAGGGCCGAGTGTCTGCGGGTTTTCCCCTCCTCCTTTGTACTTTATTATTGAATTAAGGTCACTAATTAGTAAGGAACTCCCCACACCTGGTTGTCTAGGTCTTAATTGAAAGGCAAAACCAAAAACCTACAGACACTGGCCCTCCGTGGAATGTGAGTTTGACACCCCTGCTCTAGATCCGTGTTTCCCAATCCTGGTCCCTGACTACCCCCAACAGCACACGCTTTTATTGCAACCCTGGACAAGCGCACCTGAATTAACTTCTCAACTAATCATCAAGCCCTCAATGAGGTGTGTTTGTCCAGGGCTACAACGAATCTGTACTGTTGGGGTTACTGGAGGACCAGGGTTGGGGAAACACTGATCTAGATACTGCCTTACAAGCTTGTCTCTCCATGGGTGAGGGGGTGGACTTAAGAATCATTCCTTATTCTCTTGAATATTTTTGAATATGATTTAATGGTTTTCAGGGTGTTTCTAGACTTACTGTATTCATTAGAGATTGAATTGTAGACCATTTTATGTTGCGATGCCTTTGTGCCTGCTTTCCGGTGCTGATTTCCATCTTGCATATGCAGTGTTGAGCACTTATTGATAATACAGAAGTAGAGATGTCATGGCGTAAATATTTTAGAACTAAATTGCAATTCCATTGCTCCTTAGAATGTGTTATTGTAATCTGCCAGTGATTCACTACAAGCAGTTTTAAAGCTTTAGCTAAATTTAGAATCATGTTGACATGCTAGAACTAATGTTTTATTCTAGCTGGGCAGTGGTAACCGTAAAGAGGGGGACCAACTCAAGCTTGTCTGCTGTTAGCTAGTAGCTATCGTTATCTGTGTTTTCATTAACATATCCTTGTAATAAAATATACTGTATATTTTACAATGAGATTGTATGCTAAGCGCTTAGTTGCAGAGTCTATACTAAATGCAAAGATCAAGCAGTGATCTTTGCTAGCCTGGGCTTTTTTTTTATGTGGATGAGAATTTAGAAGAAATGTTTACTGATCTTTCGTGTGAGTCAACAACTGCATTTAAAGGCATATGATTTGCCTGGTGAATATTTCTGTTTTATGTGGGGATTGGAAATAATCTTGGGCTTATGTTTTGAATATTTCTCTATTTTGGAATATGGTTGTGTTCTATTCATCAATGGATTAGTAGTGGTAGTGGATTTATTTTTCAATCATGATAATTTTTTTCCCTCCATCACCATATCTTGGTTGGTTTTCAAAACCCTGACAAACAGACTGGAACCCAGGCTAGCTTTGAAGATCCTGGCCAGTAAATCAACTGACTGAGGTTAATTGTACACATTCCTAAATATGGTCAATCCTCATAACTTTCACATTTTGCAAACATAAGTGGCAGGCTGTTACTATGAAACTAGTTATCTAAACTTCACATCTCACTGTGACATGGGGTTGGTAGAAAGGCCATATTCCCAGTTGGTGCAGTGTAACTTCAGAAAATGTAAAAAGAAAATAAATGGCCATTTGAATACGAACAAATACCCAAGTACTGACGCTGGCAAGGATATGTTACTGAGTGGTTCAGAGATATGACAGGATCAGTAGCTTGCTACAGTAGTTTTAAAAACTTGACATCAAATGGTTATACTTATAGCCAATCAGATGGAGAAAAAAAAAAAGTAAAACCTAAACAAAGTGAAATATCTAATATCTAACTCACAATGTAATTTTGAGGACAGTTGCAAATTTCCTGTTTCATCATGAATGGTCATATACCTAAATAGGCCCTCCTATCCCCTTGTCCTAGAACTAGGTGATGACCTTGCTGTGAGACATTATGTAAACTATCAATTCACACATTATTCCCCACTTTGTAATTCCATGTGAGGTTTATGGATGATTTATCAATAAACTACAACAACAAAAAAATGTGTTCAATTTGATCTTTTAATTTTTTTTTTGGGCCATGAGTGGTATGATGGCACAAACAGATCTGGGACCAGGCGAGAGAGCGGTCAGTCGTACTTGTTTTCAATGCGCATGCGCATAAACTTAGCTTCCCTGTTGCCTCTTCCGACACTTGCAAACGGCTGCATGCGTGTTATTTCGCGGATTAACAACTAAATGTAAAAAATAATAATAAAAGCTTTATAACTTCAGGTCTAAAACATGAGCACCCTATGGATGGGAAACGTGAGTATCTCGAACCATTTCAGTCGACATTTTTAACACTTCAGGTTGTAGGTAGCTAGTTGAATCTAAGTAGCTAGCCAGGTTTAGCTAGCTTCAACTTGAAAGTTATGTTTGCTAGCATACTAGCTAGCTAGTAGTTACATAACGTTAGGTGGCTAGCTAGTTAACCGACTTGGTTTATTAGTGCTACGTTAACTTGTTGCAGATGGAACATTTGACACCTAATTACTAGCTAAACACAGCCTTTATAATATTTGCAAGGGACATGTGGTAGCTAACTCTTAGCTAAGTTAGCGTTAGCTAACCTTACCATGTTATGATAATGAAGTCTGTCTGTGTTTGTTTGGTAGTTGGAGCCCTACATGGACGAAAGCTTCATAACCCGAGCCTTCGGCACTATGGGGGAGTTGGTGGTGAGTGTACGGATTATACGCAACAAGGTAACCGGGTGAGTATTTTATCTAGGACGTTTGACCTGAGTGTATGGCTATAGCTACACTAGCTCTCCAACCTCTTCTCCGCATGTAGGGGTTTCAGCGGTTACTTACATTCGCCCACATTTGGCTCCATGTAATTTAGAAAAGTCAAAAATCATAGCTTTCAAACCGGTTTTCGAAACATATATTCACCATATCTTTCATATCAGCAATAACGAATATTTCCAATAAGAAATATACACTTACTGTAGCAGTTTTGCACAGATCCACAAGCTGTGTCTGCCTCCAGTTGACAACTACACTTCCTCCCCAGGTATGCTTACACACCGGTGTTCAGAGGACGCTAGTTAGCTAATTAACACAGGTAGTTGCTTATGTCTTCCGCAATGTAACATGGAGAGAGAGCCTTGGGGGAGCACTAACCCTATAAAAGTGTGTAGTAATTTAACCTTATTTTTGTTAAATGTATTTCTTGCTGATATGTTCCTTATGTTTCCAAAAAAATTACCACAAGCATGCGTGTTATTGTTTGGAGCAAGCGTCGGGAAACTCTTAACAAAACTCTCCCAGTCAGAAGACACTGTCAGTGGCGGCAGCCACGGTAAATTAGATCTGGAAACGTACAAACCCGATGTTACGACTATGAATGAACATTTACACGGTACAATTATTACTTTACGTCTCCCTTTACTTGGTTACAGATCTCTTTTTTTTTTTTTTTTTTTTTTTTTATGCATACAAACTTTTGTCAGTAATGTGGCATCTGCAAAGGACACGAACCGAACGTAGCTAGTCAATCAAGCAACTCTAGGCCAGACGTTAAGAGTTGCTTTGCAGCTTCCGGTTTCATTTCCAAGTCTAGAGCTTGTTTTAGAACTGCATTCGACAACGACGTTATACCAGTAGATGACGTAGTAGAGGCTTGGGCCTTCAGAAAATTACTTGTGATAATGATAAAGATCAGCGCCTTGTTTAGAATAACCGCCTGAGCTGCAAAATAGAAAGTAAATATGCTTTCGGCTTATTCCGCTATCTAAATACGCCATGTTGTTGTGTGTTATTTAATGGCCATATATTTGCATAATTTATTTCTATAGCCGTGTGGGGCTGCTGTGGTGATCATGTAATCTAGTGAATCACACTTTTTCTAGTATTTGGGAGCACGGACTGTAGGCCTTATATTAGGCATTTTGACTGTTGTATTAGTGAATTCCACTCTTTGCACAACCGCGTCACGAAGAGGCTATATCCATATCAATAAATGAGACAAAACAAATGTTTTATTAAGTATTGGCTATAACCTGTCTTGTGCGAAATAGCCAAGGGGTCCCAAATGATCAAGACTATCTATAGCCTATTCTTGTTGCCAGATCCGTTTTCCCTATCAGCTACTGCACGTGCTTCTTGAACTATTGTGTTTAAAATGTATTTAGAGGCCTGTGAGCTAGGGTATCTTTTTAAAGGGAGCCCTATTATAAAAACAGTTATAAAACACAAACTGCAGAGGATAAGTTCATTAGAGTTACAAGCCTCAGAAATTGCAGCCCAAATAAATGCTTCAGAGTTCAAGTATAAATGAAAAATAAAATACTAATTTATAATGATTAGATAAGTATTCAAGCCCCTGAGTCAATACATGTTGAAATCACCTTTAGCAGCGATTACAGCTTTGAGTCTTTTTGGGTAAGTCGCTAAGAGCTTTCCACACCTGGATTGTGCAACATTTGCCCATTATTCTTTAAAAAAATTATTCAAGCTTTGTCAAATTGTTTATTGAGCATTGCTAAACAATCATTTTCAGGTCTTGCCATATATTTTCAAGTAGATTTAAGTCAAAACTGTAACTCAGCCACTCAGGAACATTCACTGTCTTCTTGGTAAGCAGCTCCAGTGTATATTTGGCCTTGTGTTGTAGGTTATTGTCCTGGTGAAAGGTGAATTCATCTCCCAGTGTCTGGTGGAAAGTTGACTGAACCAGGTTTTCCTCTAGGATTTTGCCTGTGCTTAGCTCCATTCAGTTTCTTTTTTTTTATCCCCCCAAAAAACTCCCCAGTCCTTAACGATTACAAGCATACCCTTAACATGATGCCACCACCACTATGCTTGAAAATATGTGGTACTCCGTAATGTGTTGTATCAACCATACAACACATTACGGAGTACCACATATTTTCAAGCATAGTGGTGGTGGCATCATGTTAAGGGTATGCTTGTAATCGTTAAGGACTGGGGAGTTTTTTGTGGGGATAAAACAAATACAATAACACTTTGTATTCAGGACTAAAAGTTAATTCCTTTGCCACATTTTTTGCATTATTGCTTTTGTTGCAAACAGGGTGTATGTTTTGGAATATTTTTTTTATTCTGTACAGGCTTCCTTTTCACTCTGTCAATTAGATTGGTATTGTGGAGTAACTACGATGTTGTTTATCCATCAGGTTTCTCCTGTAACTGTTTTAAAGTCACCATTGGCCTCGTGGTGAAATCCCTGAGTGTTTTCCTTCCTCTCTGGCAACTAAGTTAGGAAGGACACCTGTATCTTTGTAGTAAGTGGGAGTATTGATACACTATGCTTGGGCGGTATACCATACATACCGTATACCAGAGTATTTGGAAATAGCCACAGGATGGTTTTTCAATACATTTAACATTTTAGTCATTTAGCAGACGCTCTTATCCAGAGCGACTTACAGGAGCAATTAACCGTTTAAACTATTTATTTGAAGTTTTTCTATACATTTTAATATTTGTTGCAACTTTTTTAAGTAAATACCTGCAGTGCAATGCGTTAGGAGATAAAGCAGATTGCATTCTTATTTTCCATTATGAAGCTTACCATAGTTCCCCAGAACAGTTGAGCCAGTCACGTGTTTGTTTGTAAACTGGAGAAAGCGGGAGAAGGTGAGTCCAGCTGTGTGTATTGACGGGTCGCGGTTTATATTGAAAGTCAAGTGTTTTTTTTTTGCTTCAATGGAGTGTTCAGGGAAGTGCAACTCGTTTTCCTTTACAGAAAATACATAAGCGCAACACATTCGGCAGAAAATGGCTTCATTTTCATCAGATGACAACAGAAGTGCAACGCTATTTAGCTGGCAGTCACACAAGTAGGCTAAATGAGCTTACAATGGAAAAAGCTATGCACGGCCGTTTATATTTCTGTTTATCATAGAATGAATGTATCCAGCTACATGTAATGTTTTTCTTAAAGTTAGAGAAAAGTAGCGCTATCTGTTGATAGAACGCCCGTTCGTGAATTGTCATCAGTGGAGAAGTGCAACTGAAGCAGAAAATTAGTCTGATTCCGAGCAGAAAGTACAATAAGAAGCATTTTAGAACTGCGTTTACAAAACGCAAGATATTTCTTATGCGTTTTTGTCTTTTTTTTTCTTGTGTGAAAAACAAATAATTCTGCCTTAACGTGACCCCCTAAGTTTTAACTTGCTAGTTATCTAAGTAAGTGGCTGAATTAATAAAGGTGGACGGGGCATCATATTGTGTTTGCTTTCTGCCGTGTTCGAGAAGTCAAAGCCCTTTTTGATGAGTTATCTGTACAGCTGCCACCTTTTCATTTCCTGGTATTATTTGCCCTCTCCTTTCTCACTAGAACACAGGCTGCTCCAGGGCCAGTAGTTCTGTTCATTTGAACAATGTCTCTTGATCACATTCGCTTGAAAAAGTCAACTCACCAAAAATGACAATCTGTAGCTCCTACCTATATGCAGTGCATTAGGACATTTTTCAGACCCTTTCACTTTTTCTACATTTTGTTACGTTAGTCTTATTCTAAAAATGATTAAATTGATGAGGGGGGGGGGGGGGGGGAAACAATCTACACACAATACCCCAAAATGACAAAGCAAAAGCAGGTTTTATTTAATTATTAGCAAATGTATTAAAAATGAACTTTTAAAATCACATTTACATAAGTATTCAGACCCTTTACTCTGTATTTTGTTGAAGCACCTTTGGCAGCAATTACACCCTTGAGTTTTCTTGGGTATGATGCTACAAGCTTGGCACACCTGTATTTGGGGAGTTTCTCCCATTCTTCTCTGCAGATCCTCACAAGCTCTGTCAGGTTGGATGGGGAGCGTCGCTGCACAGCTATTTTCAGGTCTCTCCAGAGACTGGGCCACTCAAGGACATTCAGAGACTTGTCCCAAAGCCACCCCTGTGTTGTCTTAGCTGTGTGTTTAGGGTTGTTGTCCTGTTGGAAGGTGAACCTTCGCCCCAGTCTGAGGTCCTGATATCTCTGGAGCAGGTTTTCATCAAGGATCTCTCTGTACATTGCTCCGTTCATCTTTCCCTTGATTCTGACTAGTCTCCCAGTCCCTGCCGCTGAAAAACATCCCCACAGCATGATGCTGCCACCACCATGCTTCACTGTAGGGATGGTATTGGCCAGGTGATGAGCGGTGCCTGGTTTCCTCCAGATGTGACGCTTAACATTCAGGCAAAATAATTCAATCTTGGTTTCATCAGACCAGAGAATCTTGTTTCTCATGGTCTGAGAGTCCTTTAGGTGCCTTTTGGCAAACTCCCAAGTGGGCTGTCGTGCCTTTTACTGAGGAGTGGCTTCCATCTGGCCGCTCTACCATAAAAGCCTGATTTGTGGAGCGCTGCAGAGATGGTTGCCCTTCTGGAAGGTTCTCCCATCTCCACAGAGGAACTGGAGCTCTGTCAGTGACCATCGGGTTCTTGGTCACCTCCCTGACCAAGGCCCTTCTCCCCCGATTGCTCTATGGACTATTCCTTCCACCTCATGGCTTGGTTTTTGCTCTGACATGCACTGTCAACTGTGGGACCTTATATAGACAGGTGTGTGCCTTTTCCAAATCATGTCTAATCAATTGAATTTACCACAGGTGGACTCCAATCAAGTTGTAGAAACATCTCAAGGATGATCAAAGGAAACAGGATGCACCTGAACTCAATTTCGTGTCTCGTAGCAAAGGGTCTGAATACTTACGTAAATAAGGTATTTTATTTATTTTTAATATACATTTGCAAAAAATTCTAAACACTTTTCGCTTTGTCATTAGGGGGTATTGTGTTTAGATTGAGGATAAAAAATAAATAATCAATTTTAGAATTAGGCTTGAACGTAACAAAATGTGGAAAAAGTGAAGGGGTCTGAATACTTTCCGAAGGCACTGTATGTAGTACTTTATATGAGCTGGATTGCCTGTCTTAGCAATTGTTTTTCAATTTCATTTTCACTTCATTAGCATATTTAGCTAGCAGCCTCCATGGAAAATCGCTGTTACTTGTACTAATTTTGTTAGCTTTCTGGTAATAGATGGCCAATGGGCTTTTTTAGCGTTTTATTTTTTTGTGTACTAAGCCGGTAATACCGTAAATCCCGGGATGAGAGGACGGGATCTGGATACCGCCCAACCCTATGATATGCCATCCAAAGTGTAATTAATAACTTCACCATGCTCAAAGGAATGTTCAATGTTTGTTTACCCATCTACCAATACATGCCCTTCTTTGCGAGGCATTGGGAAACCTCACCTGATCTTTGTGGTTGAATCTGTGTTTTGAAATTCACTGCTCGACTGAGGGACCTTACATATTGTATGTGTGGGGTACAGAGATGAGGTAGTCGTTAAAGAAATCATGTTTTGCACACTGACTCCATGCAACTTATGTTACTTATTTAAGCTAAATGTTACACCTGAACTTACTTATGCTTGCCGTAACAAATGGGTTGAATACTTATTTAATAAATTAGTAAAAATAAAGTGTAAAACATCCTTCCACTTTGACATTATGGGGTATTGTGTTTAGGCCAGTGACAAACTAAATTTAATCCATTTTAAATTCAGGCTGTAACGCAACAAAATGCGGAAAAGATCAAGGGGTGTGAATGCTTTCTGAAGGCACTATGTACATGGAGGTAAACTGACTAGCCAACAGCATAGATAATAACCAATAGCAGCAGTGTATGTGATGAGTCAAAAGAGTTAGTGCATAAGGGGGTCCATGCAGTTTATTTGGGTAGCTATTTGGTTAACTATGTAGCAGTCTTTTTATTTCTTTTTATTTAACTAGGCAAGTTGGTTAAGAACAAAATCATATTTACAATGACGGCCTACCCGGCCAAACCCTCCCCTAACGATGCTGGGCCAATTGTGCCCCGGTCTATGGGACTCCCAATCAGGGCCGGTTGTGATACAGCCCGGGATCGAACCCGGGTCTCTATTGACGCCTCTAGCACTGCGTGGCACAGCCGCCTTAGACCACTGTGCCACTCAGGAGGCCTAAATGGCTTGGGGTTAGAAGCTGTTCAGGTTCCTGTTGGTTCCAGACTTGGTGCATCGGTACCGCTTGCCGTGTGGTAGCAGAGGGAACAGTAATGACTTGGGTGGCTGGAGTCTTTGACCATTTTTAGGGCCTTCCTCTGACACCGCCTGGTATAGAGGTCCTGGATGGCAGGGAGCTCGGCCCGAGTGGATGTACGCACTACCAGCTATAGCGCCTTGCAGTCAGTTGTCAAGCAGTTGCCATACCAAGCAGTGACGTAGCCAGTCAAGATGCTCTCAAAGGTGCAGCTGTAGAACTTTTTGAGGATCAGAGCTCTGGTCAAAATGCCAGATATTTTCAGCCTCCTGAGGGGGAAGAGGCTTTGTTGTGCCTTCATCACAACTGTTGGTGTGTGTGGACCATGTTCATTCCTTAGTGATGTGAACACTGATGAACTAGAAGCTCTCGACCCGCTCCACTACAACCCTGTCAATGTGGATGGGGGTGTGCTCGGCCCTCGGTTTCCTTTTAGTCCACGATCAGCACCTGGAGGGAGAGGATGTTGTCCTGGCACCACCTTGCCAGGTCACTGACTTCCTCCCTATAGGTTGTCTCATTGTTGTCAGTGTTCAGTCCTTCCACCGTCGTGTTGTCAGCAAACTTAATCATGGTGTTGGAGTTGTGAGCGGCCTAAGCAGGCACCCCTGTGGGGCCCCGTGTTGTTGCCTACCCTCACAACCTGGGGGCGGCCCGTCAGGAAGTCCAGGATCCAGTTGCAGAGGGAGACGTTCAGAGTCGTGAGCTTAGTGATGAGCTTTGTGCCCTTTGACCTGACAAGGAGTGGCATGAGGGCACAAACAGACTGGTACCCAGGCTAACACCATTGTATTATAGCTACACACTATACACAGTTAAAAGCAATCCTTTTAAAAGCAACATTGGACTGATATCCCTTCTCTGTGTTGCTCATCAGTAGGGGTGCAGCAGGTTACTGCTTCGTGGAGCTGACCGATGAAGCCACAGCTGAGAGGTGTCTTCGTAAAGTCAATGGAAAAGCACTACCAGGAGCCACACCAGTAAATATACCATTTTTAACAAGACTACTTAGATGTTATGGATTCTAGGATGTGTCCCAAATTGCACCCTCGACATCCCCCTAAATAATTCACTACTTTTGACCAGAGCCCAATGGGATGCAGACCTAGATTGTAGCAGTTTATACATAATGCTTTTTGGTAGCCTGAGACAAACAAGATATTTATGCAATTTGCCTCATTAGCGCTTGTATAAATTTAATGTATTGTGTTCATCATATTGTAAATGAGCGTTTTTTAAGGAAGCCTTTTTGTACTTCCCAGGCTAGAAGATTCAAGTTAAACCGGGCCACCTTTGGGAAGCAAGGAGAAAGCAGGTATATCAACAAGCTTGATTGTAAGTCAAACTAAATGTCATGAGAAACATTGGAAATGAACACACAACTCCTTTTCTCTCTCCGCTGCAGTCCACTCCACTCTCTGTTCGTTGGAGATCTCACACCTGAAGTGGATGACGGGATGCTGTACGAGTTCTTCTACAACCGCTATCCATCCTGTCGCGGGGGGAAGGTGGTGCTGGACGGCACGGGAAACTCCAAGTGAGTCCAGGAGGATATTATAATCACTATAGCTGGTTTCCATACATCCAGGTTGATTTAATATAGGATGTGAGTACAATTTGACAAGGCTATTTCCAATGGTCCTCTGTAGCTCAATTGGTAGAGCATGGCGCTTGTAACGCCAGGGTAGTGGGTTCGATCCCTGGGACCACCCATACGTAAAAAATGTATGCACACATGACTAAGTCGCTTTGGATAAAAGCGTCTGCTAAATGGCTTATTATTATTATTATTATTACATCTACTGTTACTATTACACAACTATTTATAATAGTCAAAACTTCTACACTAACAATTTTATGTTTAACTTCTTCCACTACCAAAAAAGTATTCAAAACGTAATTTGGTGAACAATTTCTAGCAGTCTTATTTAATTTTTATTTAACTAGGCAAGTCGGTTAAGAACAAATTCATATTTACAATGACGGCCTACCCGGCCAAACCCTCCCCTAACCCGGACGATGCTGGGCCAATTGTGCCCCGGTTTATGGGACTCCCAATCACGTCCGGTTGTGATACAGCCCGGGACCGAACCCGGGTCTCTAGCGTTCTAGTTATTTACTTGTCTGAACGTTTCTCTTGTTTCCAGGGGTTGTGGGTTTGTCCAGTTCCCAGACCAGAGGCTTCAGAAGTTGGCGCTGGAGGAGTGTCAGGGAGCGGTGGGGCTCGGGAGCAAACCACTACGACTGAGCCTAGCTGCTAACAAGTGAGTTTTACTTCAGTTCTTACTGTGTTACTATGTTATACGACGTCTCCAGACATGGCGTGTGTGTGTATATACCATTCGAAAAACCAGGGTTGTTGCATAACCCAATCGTTTTCCAAACTACCTTTTTATAGCCTATAAAACTGTAGCTATATTGTTTGACTTCCCCTTGTTGGTCAGATTTTTTGCAAGACCTGAGCAGAGTATCTTTCCCCAAAATAAATACGTTTTTCAACTCCTAAAGAGATGGGTTTAATAATCACTGTCCGATGCCTCGGTTACCAATAATTCTCTCTCTCTCACTCACAGAACTCGTCATAATCAATCAGACAACAGGGGGTGGGGGTCACATGGAGGAGGCTACAGACACAACCAGAATCAATACAACCAACAGCCGTATGGTGGTGGATGGGGCTCATGGGGCTACGACCAGAATGGAGGCAACTATGGCGGCTACAACTATAACCAGTATGATTACACTCAGAATCCTGTACAGGTAAGATTGCTGTCCTGCTTCCCCTTTACTGGGGATATGTGACGTAGCTCAACGGCACCTTTACTGGGGATATGTGACGTAGCTCAACGGCACCTTTACTGGGGATATGTGACGTAGCTCAACGGCACCTTTTACTGGGGATATGTGACGTAGCTCAACGGCACCTTTACTGGGAATATGTGACGTAGCTCAACGGCACCTTTACTGGGGATATGTGACGTAGCTCAACGGCACCTTTACTGGGGATATGTGACGTAGCTCAACGGCACCTTTTACTGGGGATATGTGACGTAGCTCAACGGCACCTTTTACTGGGGATATGTGACGTAGCTCAACGGCACCTTTACTGGGGATATGTGACGTAGCTCAACGGCACCTTTACTGGGGATATGTGACGTAGCTCAACGGCACCTTTACTGGGGATATGTGACGTAGCTCAACGGCACCTTTACTGGGGATATGTGACGTAGCTCAACGGCACCTTTACTGGGGATATGTGACGTAGCTCAACGGCACCTTTACTGGGGATATGTGACGTAGCTCAACGGCACCTTTACTGGGGATATGTGACGTAGCTCAACGGCACCTTTACTGGGGATATGTGACGTAGCTCCACGGCACCTTTACTGGGGATATGTGACGTAGCTCAACGGCACCTTTTACTGGGGATATGTTACGTAGCTCAACGGCACCTTTTACTGGGGATATGTGACGTAGCTCAACGGCACCTTTTACTGTGGATATGTGACGTAGCTCAACGGCACCTTTTACTGGGGATATGTGACGTAGCTCAACGGCACCTTTTACTGGGGATATGTGACGTAGCTCAACGGCACCTTTTACTGGGGATATGTGACGTAGCTCAACGGCACCTTTTACTGGGGATATGTGACGTAGCTCAACGGCACCTTTTACTGGGGATATGTGACGTAGCTCAACGGCACTACTACTTAGACATGCAATATTAACACCTTAATGCCTTGTGTTTTCCTTAATGTAGTTATGACTTTTCAATATACACAATCATTTTATTAACCAACTCATTTAACATTTTCAGGAAAATGAAGTTGTTGAAGATGATGGTCTGGAAGGTAGGTGGTGGTTTTTCCTACTTGTTTTTCCCCGGACTAGTGTGGCCAATTTATCTAAAAGGCTCTTGATGACATTGACTTGATGGAATTGAGGTGTTTCATAATTAAGTTAGATTGATATCCTGCATGTTCAGAGGATTTACCAGTATATGTCATTTAGCGGAGTCGGACTCATGCTCCTCGACCCAAGGGGGTATCCCCTCTTGGTCTAATGGTTAACAGAAGACTGGGGTTCAGATCCCACCTTTTGACGACAGCAGTCAACAAATAATCACTGCCAGCCTTTTCCTCCATTGTAGATCCTAACCCAGAGCTGGATGTGGTGGAAGCCAACAGGAAGTTTATGGAACACAGTGAGGAACTGTATGATGCCCTTATCCAGTGCCACTGGCAACCCTTGGAATCCTCTGAACAGGCCTTTGGAACCACGAGTAGCCTTCCAGAACCTGTCTACTGTTGAGGCATGCAATGGAATGGCAATATCCTATTTTGCCATGTTCTTTGGACTTTCCTATTATATTCTGTAGATGTTTGATCATTGAAAGGCTAAAGACACATCCCCAGTCCTTGGCCATAACTGCCATTTACTTACAGACATTATTTTTGTGTTAATTGACAAGTTTTATTTTGTGCCTCCTCTTATAAAAGTCAGTGGACACCTGGCACATGCTGTACCTAAGAATAGCTTCCTGTTTTCATTTGCTATGCTTTGCATCATCTTTGCAGTTTAGGGTCTGTCCCAAATGGCATCCTATTCTCTATTTAGTGCACTGCTTTTAGCTAGGGCCCAAAGAACTCAGGTCAAAAGTATTGCGCTATATAGGGAATAGAGTGCCATTTGGTACACAATATTTTTTCTCAATTGAGGAGTAAGTGGTTGTGTTATCTGCGGTGTTACTCTGCCTTCTGTTTCCATATGTGTTTGTGAAGGTGGAATAAACGTACAGTATCAGTCAAGTTTGGACATACCTACTCATTCAAGGGTTTTTCTTTATTTTAAAAGTTTTCTACATTGTAGAATAATAGTGAAGACATCAAAACTATGAAATAACACACATGGAATCATGTAGTAACCAAATCAAAATATGTTATATTTTAGAGTCTTCAAAGTAGCCACCCTTTGCCTTGATGACAGCTTTGCACACTCATGGCATTCTCTCAACCAACTTCACCTGGAATGCTTTTCCAACAGTCTTGAAGGAGTTCCCACATATGCTGAGCACTTGTTGGCTGCTTTTCCTTCATTCTGCGGTCCAACTCATCCCAAACCATCTCAATTGGGTTGAGGTCAGTTGATTGTGGAGGCCAGGTCATCTGATGTATCACTCCATCACTATCCTTGGTAAAATAGCCCTTACGCAGCCTGGAGGTGTGTTGGGTCATTGTCCTGTTGAAAATATAATGATAGTCCCACTAAGTGCAAACCAGATGGGATGGCGTATTGCTGCAGAATGTTGTGGTAGCCATGCTGGTCAAGTGTGCCTTGAATTCTAAATAAATCAGTGTCACCAGCAAAGCACCATCACACCTCCTCCATGCTAAATGGTGGGAACCACATGCGGAGATCATCCGTTCACCTACTCTGCATCTCACAAAGACAGCGGTTGGAACCAAAATTCTCACATTTGGACTCATCAGACCATAGGACATATTTCCACCGGTCTCATGTCCATTGCGCATGTTTCTTGGCAATTTGAGGCTGGTAACTAATTAATTTAACTCTGGGTCTTCCTTTCCTGTGGCGGTCGTCATGAGAGCCAGTTTCATAGCACTTGATGGTTTTTGCGACTGCACTTGAATACATTTTCAAACCTTGAAACTTGAAATGTTCCGTATTGACTGATCTTCATGTCTTAAAGTAATGATGACTGTCATTTCTCTTTGCTTATTTGAGCTGTTCTTGCCATAATATGGACTTGGTCTCTTACCAAATAGGGCTATTTTCTGTATACCAACCAACCCTACCTAGTCACAACACAACTGATTGGCGCAAACGCATTAAGAAGGAAAGAAATTCCACAAATTAACTTTTAAGAAGGCACACCTGTTAATTGAAATGCATTCCAGGTGACTACCTCAAGAAGCTGGTTGAGAGAATGCCAAGTGTGCAAAGCTGTCATCAAGGCAAAGGGTGGCTACTTTGAAGAATCTCAAATATAAAATATATTTTGATTTGTTTAACACGTTTATGGTTACATGATTCCATTTGTGTTATTTCATAGCTTTGATGTCTTCACTATTTTTCTACATAGTAAAAATAAAGGAAAAACCCTGTAATGAGTAGGTGTGTCCAAACTTTTGACTGGTACTGTATATGTATCATGTTGCCAGGTAGAGATGTCTTATAAAATGTCCCGACCAAAATGACACGAGTTGTTTCCATAGACTGCCGAGAGTTCAGCAAGGTACAAGGTATTTTTCTATCTAAACGTTCCGAAACGTTGTGTACTGCTGAACGTGCACCGGTCTCTGTTGCACAAAGTGAGAGGGCGCAGCATGGCTGTTTCAATTAGCAGAAAACCATGAGTCACAAGGTTTCCCAGTGACTGAACGGGAGGGATGGGCTGCCCATTGAATGAATCCCAGGGTGTACAGGATTTGAGATATTATTTTGCATGACGAGGCCTACTCTGATTTGTGTGTTTAGTGTCTGAATACGATTTTGTAGCTAATCCTCTTCTGCTCCCGAGTGAAAGTTGGGAACAGTTGTGAAAGGCCTCTTCATCTTATTTTACTTTATGTATGTACATAATGTTTTTAACAAAATAAAGTTGTTTTTTTTTAAACTCAAACGGATTTGATTGAATATCGAGTTCATTACCGTACGCCTTGCGCTAACCAAAGGTTTTGTCTGTACGTAATGACGTCATTTGGCAGTTTTGGGAGGCTAGCTTCTTGACGGAGGAACAAAGTGAAACATAGCGGATGTTGTATGTGCAACAGCCCACTAAACAAGTAAGATTGGGTTATTTTCAGTTTAAACCTACGTTAATGTATAACTCGCTGTGAAATAAAAAGTCACATTTTGTTGACAAGCTTCTACAATTTGCTGGGAGCCGAGTTCCGCATCTGATGGCTCTGTGCTAACAACGCTAACTTTAGCAATCAAGCTAGCTAACGTTGCTAGTTGGCTATTTTCAGCGTCATCAGAGCAGGCCTGTGTCGGCAATACAACTCCTCAATTAAATTATACAATTTGGAAACATCTCATTAACTAACTTTGTATTAATAAACAACAGGTGTCTAGTTTTGTGGAAAGCCAGTCAGTTTGTTGGCTAGTTAGCTACATAAGCTTAAGGAAGTTTGGTTAGTTAGCTAACTTCAGCTGTAAAACATCTAGCAAGCCAACTAGCTAGCCACCAAAACATACATAGCTAGTTAAATTCTGAAGAAATACCTGGCAGCAACAAGGTCTAAAGCTTGCTTGTGGTCAACTTAATAGCCTAACTACCTAGCCAGAGATTGAGTAGGTATGTGGCAGTCTGATGATGTTTTGGGAGTGAGAAACTGCTATTTCAAAATAGTGTGTCACTCAATGCACTGGCCTGGCACTGTCTGTGTGACCTGGCACTTGGTGCTTGTTCCCTGGAACTCCCCTGTCTAATGGTGTGAGGAACAGAAAGTCGATTTCCCCAATGATTGTCCTAAATGGCTAGATAGTGTTTGCTACTAAGGGTATTTCTGAGCTGGTCGGGATGGATTGCAAAATAAGTGTGGAGTCATTACTTTTAACAGATACTGTTGTAATGTCATCATGCTTCACACTAAAATCAAATGTATTTGTAAATCCGTTTTACCTAATTTATAACAACAACAAAAAAAACTCTAGACCACCTTTACTCCACACACAGAGATTCGTACAAAGCTCTCCCTCGCCCTCCATTTGGCAAATCTGACCATAATTATATCATCCTGATACCTGCTTACAAGCAAAAACTAAAGCCGGAAGGACCAGTGACTCGCTCAATACAGAAGTGGTTAGATGACGCAGATGCTAAGCTACAGGACTGTTTTGCTAGCACAGACTGGAATATGTTCCGGGATTCTTCCGATGGCATTGAGGAGTATACCACATCAGTCACTGGCTTCATCAATAAGTGCATCGATGACGTCGTCCCCACAGTGACCGTACGTACATACCCCAACCAGAAGCCATGGATTACAGGCAACATCCGCACTGAGCTAAAGGGTAGAGCTGCCGCTTTCAAGGAGCGGGACTCTAACCCGGACTCTTATAAGAAATCCCGCTATGCCCTCCAATGAACCATCAAACAGGCAAAGCATCAATACAGGACTAAGATGAAATTGTACCACACAGGATCCGATGCTCGTCGGATGTGGCAGGGCTTGCAAACTATTACAGACTACAAAGGGAAGCACAGCCGCGAGCTGCCCAGTGACACGAGCATACCAGACAAGCTAAATAACTTCTATGCTCGCTTCGAGGCAAGCAACACTGAAGCATGCATGAGAGCATCAGCTGTTCCGGACGACTGTGTGATCACGCTCTCTTTAGCCGATGTGAGTAAGATCTTTAAACAGGTCAACATTCACAACGCTGCAGGGCCAGACGGATTACCAGGACGTGTACTCCGAGCATGCATGACCAACTGGCAAGTGGTTTCACTGACATTTTCAACCAGTCCCTGACTGAGTCTGTAATACCAACATGTTTCAAGCAGACCACCATAGTCCCTGTGCCCAAGAACACTAAGATAACCTGCCTAAATGATTACCGACCTGTAGCACTCACGTCTGTAGCCATGAAGTGCTTTGAAAGGCTGGTCATGGCTCACATCAACACCATTATCCCAGAAACCCTAGACCCACTACAATTTGCATACCGCCCCAACAGATCCACAGATGATGCAATCTCTATTGCACTCCACACTGCCCTTTCCCACCTGAACAAAAGGAACGCCTACGTGAGAATGCTATTCATTGACTACAGCTCAGCGTTCAACACCATAGTGCCCTCTAAGCTCATCACTAAGCTAAGGACTCTGGGACTGAACACCTCCCTCTGGAACTGGATCCTGGACTTCCTGATGGGCCGCCCCCAGGTGGTAAGGGTAGGTAACAACACATCTGCCACACTGATCCTCAACACGGGGGCCCCTCAGGGGTGCGTGCTCAGTCCCCTCCTGTACTCCCCGTTCACCCATGACTGCATGGCCAAGCACGACTCCAACACCATCATTAAGTTTGCCGACGACACAACAGTGGTAGGCCTGATCACGACAACAATGAGACAGCCTATAGGGAGGAGGTCAGAGACCTGGCCGTGTGGTGCCAGGATAACAACCTCTCCCGCAACGTGATCAAGACAAAGGAGATGATTGTGGACTACAGGAAAAGGAGGACCGAGCACACCCCCATTCTCATCGACAGGGCTATAGTGGAGCAGGTTGAGAGCTTCAAGTTCCTTGGTGTCCACATCACCAAAAAACGATCATGGTCCAAACACACCAAGACAGTCGTGAAGAGGGCACGACAAAGCCTATTCCCCCTCAGGAGACTGAAAAGATTTGGCATGGGTCCTCAGATTCTCAAAAAGCTATACAGCTGCACCATCGAGAGCATCCTGACTGGTTGCATCACCGCCTGGTATGGCAACTGCTCGGTCTCCGACCGCAAGGCACTACAGAGGGTAGTGCGTACGGCCCAGTACATCACTGGGGCGACCCCCACAGTCCAATGGCCGCGAGCTTTACACCACTCCAGCAGATGCTTGACATTGCGCATGGTGATCTTAGGCTTGTGTGCGGCTGCTCGGCCATGGAATCTCATTTCATGAAGCTCTCGACGTGTGCTGATGTTGCTTCCAGAGACAGTTTAGTTGAAAGTCTTCCGTATGGGCCATTCTACTGCCAATGTTTGTCTATGGAGATTGCATGGCTGATGTTTTGAAGGGGTGTCCACATATTTTTGTATATACAGTGCATTCGGAAAGTATTCAGACCTCTTGACTTTTTCCACATTTTGTTACGTTACAGCCTTATTCTAAAATGGATTAAATTATTTTTTCCCCCTCATCAATCTACACACAATAACCCATAATGACAAAGCAAAAACTGTTTTTTAGAAATATCACATTTACATAAGTATTCAGACCCTTTACTCAGTACTTTGTTGAAGCACCTTTCGCAGAGATTACACCCTCAAATTTTCTTGGGTATGACGCTACAAGCTTTGCATACCTGTATTTGGAGTTCCTCCCATTCTTCTCTGAAGATCCTCTCAAGCTCTGTCAGGTTGGATGGGGAGCGTCGCAGCACAGCTATTTTCAGGTCTCTCCAGAGATGTTCGATTGGGTTCAAGTCCGGGCTCTGGCTGGGCCACTCAAGGACATTCAGATACTTGTCCCGAAGCCACTCCTGCGTTGTCTTGGCTGTGTGCTTAGGGTCGTTGTCCTGTTGGAAGGTGAGCCTTCGCCCCAGTCTGAGGTCCTGAGCGGTTTTCATCAAGGATCTCTCTGTACATTGCTCCGTTCATCTTTCCCTCGATCCTGACTAGTCTCCCAGTCCCTGCCGCTGAAAAACATCCCCACAGCATGATGCTGCCACCACCATGCTTCACCGTAGGGATGGTGCCAGGTTTCCTCTAGACGTGACGCTTGGCATTCAGGCCAAAGAGTTCAGTCTTGGTTTCATCAGACCAGAGAATCTTGTTTCTCATGGTCTGAGCGTCCTTTAAGTGCCTTTTGGCAAACTCCAAGTGGGCTGTCGTGCTTTTTACTGAGGAGTGGCTTCCATAAAGGCCTGATTGGTGGAGTGCTGCAGAGATGGTTGTCCTTCTGGAAGATTCTCCCATCTCCACAGAGGAACTCTGGAGCTATGTCAGAGTGACCATCGGGTTCTTGGATTGCTCTACGGACAATTCCTTCGACCTCATGGCTTGGTTTTTGCTCTGACATGCACTGTCAACTGTGGGACCTTATATAGACAGGTGTGTGCCTTTCCAAATCATATCCAATCAATTGAATTTACCACAGGTGGACTCCAATCAAGTTGTAGAAACATATCAAGGATGTTCAATGGAAACAGGATGCACCTGAGCTCAATTTCGAGTCTCATAGCAAAGGGTCTGAATACTTATGTAAATAAGGTATTTCTGTTTTTTATTTTTATTTAAATTTGCAAACATAACAAAACCAACTGTTTTCGCTTTGTCATTATGGGGTATTGTGTGTAGGTTGATGAGGGAAAATAATAACTTAATCAATTTTAGAATAAGGCTGTAAAGTAACAAAATGTGGAAAAAGGGAAGGGGTCTGTCTGTTTTGAATACTTTCCGAATGTACATCATGGCCTATTCTCCATTATTAACAGCTGGGTAGGACTTTTAGGCTGTGTCCCAAATTGCACCCTATGTGTATCTCTGTACTCAATGATGTCTTGATAACAAAACCTAAAACAACTTGACCTCTCCCAGAGTTTTCCCGATACACATGCCACGCAGCCCCCCAACAGTCTTCACTCTGAGGCCTAAGAGCACGCCACACTGGCAGCAATGTCTTACAGTAAAGCAGACCGCTATCGCACCCAGCCACAGGACTCCAACACCCTCATCCAGACATGCAGCTCCAACATCCAGAAGATCACACAGAACAGTAAGTATTGCTGCAGAAAGAGAAGAGTTGATGTGATGAAGGTCATTCGGTCAATACTTTGTAATGATCTATGCTAGATGTATCTATATACAGTCGACAGTTTAGAGGATGTATATTTTCTCCTTCCCCAGCTGCCCAGATAAAGAGCATGGTGAGTCAGCTGGGGACGAGGCAAGACACCAGCGAACTGCAGGACCGTCTGTAAGTCTTCTCAAAATGTTTTTGCTTGTACATACATACACTGACAAACATATTAATGTACATATATATACAGTGACAAATGTATTAATATACATACAGCACATACACTGACAAACATATGAATGCACTGTACGGAACAGAACGTGTGTGTGTGTGTGTGTGTTCTATGTTACTCTCTGAGAGTTGACCATCTCCTTGACTGACTCTGGACATCGGTTCATTCAGGCAGCAGATACAGCACTTTACCAACCAGCTGGCCAAGGAGACCAACAAGCACCTGAAAGACCTGGGCGCCGTCTCACTATCTTCAGCACCTTCGGAGCAGGTCAGTATCTGTTCCAATGACTTTGTGTGTGGGACGGACTTCCCAACAATGACTTTGGGTAACCTTTGTGTGTTTTGAATGGCTCCGGGGTTGAAGTTTCCCATTGGTACAGATCTAGCATCAGCGTCCTCTCCTCCCCTCTCCTAACCTTACCCATTAGTGGGGGAAATGCAAAGCTGACCCATGATCAGTGCATAGGGGGAACTCCACCCTACACCACTCTGTCACAGTGACAATGTGTTTGAATTAAACCATTTCTTCTTCTCTCAACCCACAGAGACAACAGAAGATCCAGAAGGAACGGCTGATGAATGATTTCTCCGCTGCCCTCAACAACTTCCAGGCCATACAGCGCCAGGCAGCAGAGAAGGAGAAGGAGTCTGTGGCCAGAGCCAGAGCTGGTTCCCGTCTCTCTGTAAGACTTTGAAAATGCAGATAGAAAAAATGGATGGAATGCTGAGTTATGTCATACCATTGGCAGGTTTTCTATGATCAAACTTCAAGTGATGTCTGGTTCCTCTCTGTCAGGCTGAAGATGGTGCCTCTGAGGAACAGCTCGTGTCTTTTGATAAGTAGGTTCAAGCTTCTCTCTCAAAGGAGGCTGTTTTGATATTTTTCTACTCCAGGATATGGTTCCTGGATGGTTCCTGGTTTCTGAAATATTGTTTGTGTCTCCTTATCTCCATACAAGTGTTTTCTCTCTCACTCTTTCTTTTCTGTAGCCAAGAAGATTGGGGTCAGACAACCACACAGACGACGGAGGAGGCCATAACAGAAGAGGACTTGGAGCTTATCAAGGAGAGAGAGACCAACATCAGACAGCTGGAGGTGAGTCTCCCGCTGTCTCTCTCTGTCTCCCCCCCCCCTCTCCAATCTGATACGGTGGTTGTGTCCCAAATGGCACCCTATTCCCTACATTGTTAAATGGGGCGCTGGTCAAAACTAATGCACTGGGGAATAGGGGTGCAGCCAGCCAGTGCCTGGGGAGCAGACCAATGCCTAGGCTCATCACATGGCATAGACAGGAATGCATTACCTTTCTCATTGAGTTGTGCATCATTTTAGCATGACCTTTTTATTGAGTTATGTTGTGTTATTGCAGCATTATCGTTTTATTGAGTTATGTTGTGTTATTTCAGCATGACCTTTTATTGAGTTGTGTTGTGTTATTGCAGCATTATCGTTTTATTGAGTTGTGTTATTTCAGCATGACCTTTTATTGAGTTATGTTGTGTTATTTCAGCATATCATTTTTATTGGTTATGTTGTGTTATTGCAGCGTTACCGTTTTATTGAGTTGTGTTATTTCAGCATAACCTTTTTATTGAGTTGTTGTTTTAGCGTGACCTTTTTATTGAGTTGTGTTGTTTTAGCGTGACCTTTTTATTGAGTTGTTGTTTTAGCGTGACCTTTTTATTGAGTTGTGTTGTTTTAGCGTGACCTTTTTATTGAGTTGTTGTTTTAGCGTGACCTTTTTATTGAGTTGTGTTGTTTTAGCGTGACCTTTTTATTGAGTTATGTTGTGTTATTCCAGTCTGACATCTTGGATGTGAACCAGATCTTCAAGGACCTAGCTGTGATGATCCATGATCAGGGAGAGATGATTGGTGAGTCCAATCACTGTTGTTGTACTGGAGTCCAGTGCCCAATCAGTGACTTCCTTCATAAAAACCACCGCTCTGAAACATGATTTGAACTCTCTAAAAATAAGATTTGGTTTCCCTCTATGCACATGCTTAAAGTTAGACTGCTGACCCCAAAACATCTCTATTATTCTAGCCACTCTGCTGATTGTCATGTTTGAATATACAGTGTCTTCAGAACGTATTCATACCCCTTGACTAATTCCACATTTTGTTGTTGCTGAATTCAAAATGGATTAAATTGATTTATTTTCTCACCCATCTACACACAATACCCCATAATGGCAAAAATGAAATTGTAGCAAATGTATTGAAAATGAAATACAGAAATATCTCATTTACATAAGTATTCACACCCCTGAGTCAATACTTTGTAGAAGCACCTTTGGCAGCGATTACAGCTGTGAGTCTTTCTGGGTAAAACATTTGCCCATTATTATTTTTTAAGTTCTTCAAGCTCTACTGCTGAAAGTTTAATTCATATTCCAGTGTCTGGTGGAAAGCAGACTGAACCAGGTTTTCCTCTACGATTTTGCCTGTGCTTAGCTCCACTCTGTTTATCCTGAAAGACTCCCCAGTCCTTAACAATTACAAGCATACCCATAACATGATGCAGCCACCAGTATGCTTGAAAATATGGAGAGTGGTACTCAGTAATGTGTTGTATTGGATTTTACCCAAACATAACACTTTATATTCAGGACAAAAAGTTAATTGCTTTGACACATTTGTTGCAATATTACTTCAGTGCCTTGTTGCAAACAGGATGCGTGTTTTGAAATATTTGTATTCTGTACAGGCTTCCTTCTTTTCACTCTGTCAATTAGGTTAGTATTGTGGAGTAACTACAATGTTGTTGATCCATCCTCAGTTTTCTCCTATCACAGCCATTAAAGTCTTGTCATTTTTTTAAAGTCACATGGTGAAATCGCTGAGCGGTGTCTTTCCTCTCCGGCAACTGAGTTAGGAAGGACGTCTATATATTTGTAGTGACTGGGGTGTATTGATACACCATCCAAAGTGTAATCAATAACTACTCCATGCTCAAAGGGATATTCAATGTCTGTTTTTTATTTTTTATTACCCATCTACCAATAGGTGCCCTTCTTTGCGAGGCATTGGAAAACCTCCCTGGTCTTTGTGGTTGAATCTGTGTTTGAAATTCACTGCTCGACTGAGGGACCTTACAATTATCTGTATGTGTGGGGTACAGAGATCAGGCAGTCATTCAAAACGCATGTTAAGCACTATTATTGTACACAGAGTGAGTCCATGCAACTTATGTGACTTGTTAAGCACTTAAAAAAAAAAATCCTGAATTGATTTAGGCTTGCCATAACAAAGGGGTTGAACACTTGTTGACTCAAGACATTTCAGCTTTTTGTTTTTAATTAATTTGTAAACATTTGTAAAAACATAATTCCACTTTGACATTATGGGGTATTGTGTGTAGGTCAGAGACACAAAATATCTATTTAAACCATTTTAAATTCAAGCTGTAACACAACAAAATGTGGAAAAAGTAGAGGGGTTGTGAATGCGTTCTGAAGGCAATGTACATATGTGTTAAAGAAGAAAAGCTGAGGCACCATGAGGCGGTGACAAGCTGAGCCTGTGTGTCTGATCCTCTGTGTTTCCACCACAGACAGCATAGAGGCCAACGTGGAGAGTGCTGAGGTCCACGTAGACCGAGGGACGGAACAGCTCCAGAGGGCCGCGTACTACCAGGTAAGAGGAAGTATCACTGTTGCAGAGTAAGTCACTGTGTCCACTGCTAGCTAGCGATGGCTGCCGATTTTAAAAATGACAGAGCCTATTCATTTTCAATAGAAGGAAAGCGTCTCGCGCCGAACTGAGTGTGAACAGAACAATAAGCAGAACATTATGCAAATATCCCGGCGATATCATGGCACGATTATATAAAGGTGCAGCTGACCAATCGAGGATCGTTATAGTGCTTTGATTGGCTGTTGATGCCACTGGTAGTCTACCAGTGGTGTGTAGTGGTGCCTCGAGAAGTGGGTAAACTCTCATTTCCCAAATGGCCCGCCCGGTGTAGGAATGGCAACCTGTGTGAAATATTATGAGAAACAGTGACGTACTCTGAGTGACCTACAATCACGGCAATGAGAAATACATCCACCGTGATATCCGGAATTAAATAACAGGCCTATCCCTTATGGCTGTTATGTCAGGCTAAGGGACCTGAGGTAAGAAAAGGAACAGCTTTCTGTGGTGGTGCGTTACATGAGAACGGGATACTCGAGGAGTTCCTACACGTCACAGCAGCTAAAGGCTCGGATGCTAGTCGCTGCTGAGATCAGTATCCTACAACGAAGCGCTTGAAAGGAGCAGTCAGTCATCTCTGTATCGTGCTAGAGGAGATTTATGGGAAACAAAACCAGTTCTAGGGTACATTCACTACCATACACCATGGTTTCCACATATTTCTACCCTGATATTACTATTCTTGTGTAACTTTTCTGTTCTAGGCTGTGGTCTTTGCCAGATTATTTCTGTAGGCTATTTAGTCTACGATGGGGAATGGTGGCTATCTGTTCAGCTCAGGACACTGGTCTAAACACCATAGCCTGTCCCGTAAGCTCTTCTATAGTGAAGAAAAACAAAGAGTCTAAACTGTAGAACTCTTGTGACATGGGGATACATGCACAGTTCTCCTTGTGAATGTCAGGAGTCTGAGAACAGAACAGAGCGGAGTGCGGAGCGGTCCGGTGCTGAAGCGGTCCGGTGCTGAAGCGGTCCGGTGCTGAAGCGGTCCGGTGCTGAAGCGGTCCGGTGCTGAAGCGGTCCGGTGCTGAAGTCTTTTGGTCCGACTTTCGCCGGTTCAACCAGCGCCGGGCCCAAGCCACATTACCTGGTGCTGAATAATATAAGCTTATTCTATGGTTTCACACTCGCGCTTTTCACACCAATATATTGCCAAACATTTTACCGATTTGCATTTGTGTAGGCTACGTTGTGCATGATTGATACGGCGTGCACCCTGCACTACACTACTTTGATACGCATCAGTGGGGATTGACAAGTGAGTACACGCAATGCCCACTGAAAAATAAGTGGCTATACAGCTTATCCCCTCCACTACACCACTGAGCACGACCTAGCATGCTGTGCGTTTGCTGCTTGAAAACAATGGCTCGCATAGCGTTGAACTGTCAAATAGAGCGTTTCATCCCCAGTAACAGGTAACATTTAAATGAATTGGCTCCATGCTGTTTCTGCACGTCAACTGTCACCAACCCTCTGCTCTGTTTCTCCCCTCAGCAAAAGTCCCGTAAGAAGATGTGTATCCTGGCTGTGGTCTTGTCCATAGTGTTGACCATAGTGGGCATCATCATCTGGCAAGCCACCAAATGAAAAGAGAGACCCAACCCTCCTATCTTTCACATCTTTATTTATTTCATTCCCCCCCCCCCCCCGACTAGCTCACTGTTGGCAGGGTCAGGGGTCAGGGGTCAGTGGAGTGGCATCAGGGCAAAGGGATGGGTCTGGGATGTAACCTTACCTGTTACCTGACATTCCCCACCTGAGCTCAAGGCCTCCAGCTAACCTCCTCTCTCATTTACCCTGAGACAACGCGCAGTAGTATTTATATTCAAATGAAGAGGAGTATTGGAGTAAAATGGGGCGGGAGAGTGGATTAATATAAAGATATTCTGTTTCATTTCATTTTACTTGTGATATTTACTACACTAACATTCATTGTATTTCCAAACACATAATTATTGTTATACATATCATTGTTGATGAACTATTATATAAGAAATGGGGACAGACACCAATATGAGAAAAAAAATACAACTGTTTATGTAAATTAATCTCTGGGTTTTTAGGGGGGGGAAAATGATTTTGGTAACCTGTCCATTTCCGGCACCTTTCTGGTATGTAAACAGTTTAGAGTGCCACACTCCATTCAAGTTATAGGAGAGGTTTCCTGGACACAGATTAAGCCTAGTCATGGACTCAAAATAATCTTCGCTGGAGATTTTTCCATTGAGCTTGCTTCTTAGTCCAGGACTAGTCTTAATCTGTGTCCAGGAAACCAGGCCATAGTCCTTATAATTGTTCAGGTGAGATCAGGTTCTGATAGAAAAACCATTGTTTTATCCAACTGTGTACATGATAATATCAAACTCTGGTCGTAATAAACACATTTATAAACACTGTTGAAAGAACAAACCTCTATAAGCAGTTTCCAAAAACACAGATTTAAGCTTCAAATTATTTGTAATTATGTTCTGGCCCCTTGACCATCCGCTCAAGCAAAAAATCGGCCCGCTGCTCAAATCTAGTTGATGATCCCTGTTGTAGATGGTGTTCACTGGATAAGATGATCAGAGTTGTAGATGGTGTTCACTGGATAAGATGATCATAGTTGTAGATGTGCTGTAAAAATGCGTTTATGACTGATGTTCACGTTATGATGCAACTCTTTGTATTTATTCCAAAATCTTGGACTATAAACCATTATGATGACAATATTCTGGTTAAGAAAAAAAGATATGTTAAATGCAACCACAGTTTTAAAACAAAACAAAATGTAATTGTCTACCTGTTTTTTTTAATTGTTTTTTTTTATATATTACTTCTATCATTATGCTTAAAATAAAAACATTGTCTTAAACACAAGTTCCTTTTGTGAGACTTTTTATCGTGACTTTTCCTTCCAAATAGACAATAGTGTAAATATGATGACCGTTGTACCTTGTAAAGCATGTGTATATTTGTTAATCTTTTTCTGATCCAACTTATATTTATATATATTTTTTTTTTTTCTATTTTAGGGGGTAGATCAGCTTTAATATTGCAGATAGATTGTGGCTTCCAACAATGTAATTGTCTGCATCCAATCCCCCATATATTTCTTCGTAAATATATATATATATATATATATATATATATATATATATAAAGTGAGGGGAAAAAAAGTATTTGATCCCCTGCTGATTTTGTACGTTTGCCCACTGACAAAGACATGATCAGTCTATAATTTTATTGGTAGGTTTATTTGAACAGTGAGAGACAGAATAACAACAAAAAATCCAGAAGAACGCATGTCAAAAATGTTATGAATTGATTTGCATTTTAATGAGGGAAATAAGTATTTGACCCCTCTGCAAAACATGACTTAGTACTTGGTGGCAAAACCCTTGTTGGCAATCACAGAGGTCAGACGTTTCTTGTAGTTGGCCACCAGGTTTTCACACATCTCAGGAGGGATTTTGTCCCACTCCTCTTTGCAGATCTTCTCCAAGTCATTCATGTTTCGAGGCTGACGTTTGGCAACTCGAACCATCAGCTCCCTCCACAGATTTTCTATGGGATTAAGGTCTGGAGACTGGCTAGGCCACTCCAGGACCTTAATGTGCTTCTTCTTGAGCCACTCCTTTGTTGCCTTGGCCGTGTGTTTTGGGTCATTGTCATGCTGGAATATCCATCCACGACCCATTTTCAATGCCCTGGCTGAGGGAAGGAGGTTCTCACCCAAGATTTGACGGTACATGACGCCGTCCATCGTCCCTTTGATGCGGTGAAGTTGTCCTGTCCCCTTAGCAGAAATACACCCCCAAAGCATAATGTTTCCACCTCCATGTTTGACGGTGGGGATGGTGTTCTTGGGGTCATAGGCAGCATTCCTCCTCCTCCAAACACGGCGAGTTGAGTTGATGCCAAAGAGCTCGATTTTGGTTTCATCTGACCACAACACTTTCACCCAGTTCTCCTCTGAATCATTCAGATGTTCATTGGCAAACTTCAGACGGGCCTTTTATATGTGCTTTCTTGAGCAGGGGAACTTGCGGGTGCTGCAGGATTTCAGTCCTTCACGGCGTAGTGTGTTACCAATTGTTTTCTTGGTGACTATGGTCCCAGCTGCCTTGAGATCATTGACAAGATCCTCCCGTGTAGTTCTGGGCTGATTCCTCACCGTTCTCATGATCATTGCAACTCCACAAGGTGAGATCTTGCATGGAGCCCCAGGCCGAGGGAGATTGACAGTTCTTCTGTGTTTCTTCCATTTGTGAATAATCGCACCAACTGTTGTCACCTTCTCACCAAGCTGCTTGGCGATGGTCTTGTAGCCCATTCCAGCCTTATGTAGGTCTACAATATTGTCCCTGACATCCTGGAGAGCTCTTTGGTCTTGGCCATGGTGGAGAGTTTGGAATCTGATTGATTGATTGCTTCTGTGGACCGGTGTCTTTTATACAGGTAACAAACTGAGACTAGGAGCACTCCCTTTAAGAGTGTGCTCCTAATCTCAGCTCGTTACCTGTATAAAAGACACCTGGGAGCCAGAAATTCTGGATTTTGTTGTTGTTATTCTGTCTCTCACTGTTCAAATAAACCTACCATTAAAATTATAGACTGATCATTTCTTTGTCAGTGGGTAAAAATACAAAATCAGCAGGGGATCAAATACTTTTTTCCCTCAGTGTATGTAAAATATATAGTTTTTTAAATATATTTTCCTTTATTATTTTCCCCTAACCCTACCATCCCTCCCCTAATTGGAGTAAACTAATGGACAACAACACTTAGGCTTCTACTTACAGCTTGTACATACTATATACATTTTACGGACACAGTATATTTGACAATAGTTATCTTTTGCTTGTTTTTAGTCCCATCCTTCAGCAACCCTCAAACCCTCCCATCTATCTCTGAAGACCACCCAACTGTGCTGTTTCACAAATGTTCTGAACCTATATACATTTTACAGACACAGTATATTTTACATGAGTTATATTATTATTTTTTGTCCCACCCTTCAGCTCCACTTAACCCCTCCCATCTATCTCTGAACACCATCCAGTTTTGATTTCTATTTGCCATATATTTTTCAACTGTGCTATGATGTTTCACAAAAGTTCGGAACCTTTCTATTCTCATAGTTTCTACCGATTGTAAATTAAATAAACATTTTTGCTATTATTATATTATTGATCGATTGACTATGCCTTTTTAAATTACTCAGCAGTGCTATTCACAGAGTTAGCTCCAGGTAAATGTTGCAATTCTTCAGCCATTCCTGAACCTGCAACCAAAAACAAGCCAAAGCAAATTATCTAATGATTCTGTCTCCTCACAGCAAAATCTGCAGAGCTGGGATGGTTGTATCCCCCATATACAGTGGGGAGAACAAGTATTTGATACACTGCCGATTTTGCAGGTTTTCCTACTTACAAAGCATGTAGAGGTCTGTCATTTTTATCATAGGTACACTTCAACTGTGAGAGACGGAATCTAAAACAAAAATCCATAAAATCACATTGTATGATTTTTAAGTAATTAATTTGCATTTAATTGCATGACATAAGTATTTGATACATCAGAAAAGCAGAACTTAATATTTGGTACAGAAACCTTTGTTTGCAATTACAGAGATCATACGTTTCCTGTAGGTCTTGACCAGGTTTGCACACACTTCAGCAGGGATTTTGGCCCACTCCCCCATACAGACCTTCTCCAGATCCTTCAGGTTTCAGGGCTGTCGCTGGGCAATACGGACTTTCAGCTCCCTCCAAAGATTTTCTATTGGGTTCAGGTCTGGAGACTGGCTAGGCCACTCCAGGACCTTGAGATGCTTCTTACGGAGCCACTCCTTAGTTGACCTGGCTGTGTGTTTCGGGTCGTTGTCATGCTGGAAGACCCAGCCACGACCCATCTTCAATGCTCTTACTGACGGAAGGAGGTTGTTGGCCAAGATCTCGCGATACATGGCCCCATCCATCCTCCCCTCAATACGGTGCAGTCATCCTGTCCCCTTTGCAGAAAAGCATCCCCAAAGAATGATGTTTCCACCTCCATGCTTCACGGTTGGGATGGTGTTCTTGGGGTTGTACTCATCCTTCTTCTTCCTCCAAACACGGCGAGTGGAGTTTAGACCAAAAAGCTCAATTTCTGTCTCATCAGACCACATGACCTTCTCCTATTCCTCCTCTGGATCATCCAGATGGTCATTGGCAAACTTCAGACGGGCCTGGACATGCGCTGGCTTGAGCAGGGGGACCTTGCGTGCGCTGCAGGATTTTAATCCATGACGGCGTAGTGTGTTACTAATGGTTTTCTTTGAGACTGTGGTCCCAGCTCTCTTCAGGTCATTGACCAGGTCCTGCCGTGTAGTTCTGGGCTGATCCCTCACCTTCCTCATGATCATTGATGCCCCACAAGGTGAGATCTTGCATGGAGCCCCAGACCGAGGGTGATTGACCATCATCTTGAACTTCTTCCATTTTCTAATAATTGCGCCAACAATTGTTGCCTTCTCACCAAGCTGCTTGCCTATTGTCCTGTAGCCCATCCCAGCCTTGTGCAGGTCTACAATTGTATCCCTGATGTCCTTACACAGCTCTCTGGTCTTGGCCATTGTGGAGAGGTTGGAGTCTGTTTGATTGAGTGTGTGGACAGGTGTCTTTTATACAGGTAACGAGTTCAAACAGGTGCAATTAATACAGGTAATGAGTGGAGAACAGGAGGGCTTCTTAAAGAAAAACTAACAGGTCTGTGAGAGCTGGAATTCTTACTGGTTGGTAGGTGATCAAATACTTATGTCATGCAATAAAATGCAAATGAATTACTTAAAAATCATACAATGTGATTTTCTGGATTTTTGTTTTAGATTCTGTCTCTCACAGTTGAAGTGTACCTATGATAAAAATTACAGACCTCTACATGCTTTGTAAGTAGGAAAACCTGCAAAATCGGCAGTGTATCAAATACTTGTTCTCCCCACTGTATACAGTGGGGGAAAAAAGTATTTAGTCAGCCACCAATTGTGCAAGTTCTCCCACTTAAAAAGATGAGAGAGGCCTGTAATTTTCATCATAGGTACACGTCAACTATGACAGACAAAATGAGAAAGAAAAAATCCAGAAAATCACATTGTAGGATTTTTAATGAATTTATTTGCAAATTATGGTGGAAAATAAGTATTTGGTCAATAACAAAAGTTTCTCAATACTTTGTTATATACCCTTTGTTGGCAATGACACAGGTCAAACGTTTTCTGTAAGTCTTCACAAGGTTTTCACACACTGTTGCTGGTATTTTGGCCCATTCCTCCATGCAGATCTCCTCTAGAGCAGTGATGTTTTGGGGCTGTCGCTGGGCAACACGGACTTTCAACTCCCTCCAAAGATTTTCTATGGGGTTGAGATCTGGAGACTGGCTAGGCCACTCCAGGACCTTGAAATGCTTCTTACGAAGCCACTCCTTCGTTGCCCGGGCGGTGTGTTTGGGATCATTGTCATGCTGAAAGATCCAGCCACGTTTCATCTTCAATGCCCTTGCTGATGGAAGGAGGTTTTCACTCAAAATCTCACGATACATGGCCCCATTCATTCTTTCCTTTACACGGATCAGTCGTCCTGGTCCCTTTGCAGAAAAACAGCCCCAAAGCATGATGTTTCCACCCCCATGCTTCACAGTAGGTATGGTGTTCTTTGGATGCAACTCAGCATTCTTTGTCCTCCAAACACGACGAGTTGAGTTTTTACCAAAAAGTTATATTTTGGTTTCATCTGACCATATGACATTCTCCCAATCCTCTTCTGGATCATCCAAATGCACTCTAGCAAACTTCAGACGGGCCTGGACATGTACTGGCTTAAGCAGGGGGACACGTCTGGCACTGCAGGATTTGAGTCCCTGGCGGCGTAGTGTGTTACTGATGGTAGGCTTTGTTACTTTGGTCCCAGCTCTCTGCAGGTAATTCACTAGGTCCCCCCGTGTGGTTCTGGGATTTTTGCTCACCGTTCTTGTGATCATTTTGACCCCACGGGGTGAGATCTTGCGTGGAGCCCCAGATCGAGGAAGATTATCAGTGTTCTTGTATGTCTTCCATTTCCTAATAATTGCTCCCACAGTTGATTTCTTCAAACCAAGCTGCTTACCTATTGCAGATTCAGTCTTCCCAGCCTGGTGCAGGTCTACAATTTTGTTTCTGGTGTCCTTTGACAGCTCTTTGGTCTTGGCCATAGTGGAGTTTGGAGTGTGACTGTTTGAGGTTGTGGACAGGTGTCTTTTATACTGATAACAAGTTCAAACAGGTGCCATTAATACAGGTAACGAGTGGAGGACAGAGGAGCCTCTTAAAGAAGAAGTTACAGGTCTGTGAGAGCCAGAAATCTTGCTTGTTTGTAGGTGACCAAATACTTATTTTCCACCATAATTTGCAAATAAATGCATTAAAAATCCTACAATGTGATTTTCTGGATTTTTTTCTCTCAATTTGTCTGTCATAGTTGACGTGTACCTATGATGAAAATTACAGGCCTCTCTCATCTTTTTAAGTGGTAGAACTTGCACAATTGGTGGCTGACTAAATACTTTTTTCCCCCACTGTATATATATATACACTGCTCAAAAAAATAAAGGGAACACTTAAACAACACAATGTAACTCCAAGTCAATCACACTTCTGTGAAATCAAACTGTCCACAGAGGAAGCAACACTGATTGACAATAAATTCCACATGCTGTTGTGCAAATGGAATAGACAACAGGTGGAAATTATAGGCAATTAGCAAGACACCCCCAATAAAGAAGTGGTTCTGCAGGTGGTGACCACAGACCACTTCTCAGTTCCTATGCTTCCTGGCTAATGTTTTGGTCACTTTTGAATGCTGGCGGTGCTTTCACTCTAGTGGTAGCATGAGACGGAGTCTACAACCCACACAAGTGGCTCAGGTAGTGCAGCTCATCCAGGATGGCACATCAATGCGAGCTGTGGCAAGAAGGTTTGCTGTGTCTGTCAGCGTAGTGTCCAGAGCATGGAGGTGCTACCAGGAGACAGGCCAGTACATCAGGAGACGTGGAGGAGGCCGTAGGAGGGCAACAACCCAGCAGTAGGACCGCTACCTCCGCCTTTGTGCAAGGAGGAGCACTGCCAGAGCCCTGCAAAATGACCTCCAGCAGGCCACAAATGTGCATGTGTCTGCTCAAACGGTCAGAAACAGACTCCATGAGGGTGGTATGAGAGCCCGACGTCCACAGGTGGGGGTTGTGCTTACAGCCCAACACCGTGCAGGACGTTTTGGCATTTGCCAGAGAACACCAAGATTGGCAAATTCGCCACTGGCGCCCTGTGCTCTTCACAGATGAAAGCAGATTCACACTGAGCACATGTGACAGAGTCTGGAGACGCCGTGGAGAACGTTCTGCTAACTGCAACATCCTCCAGCATGACCGGTTTGGTGGTGGGTCAGTCATGGTGTGGGGTGGCATTTCTTTGGAGGGCCGCACAGCCCTCCATGTGCTCGCCAGAGGTAGCCTAACTGCCATTAGGTACCGAGATGAGATCCTCAGACCCCTTGTGAGACCATATGCTGGTGCGGTTGGCCCTGGGTTCCTCCTAATGCAAGACAATGCTAGACCTCATGTGGCTGGAGTGTGTCAGCAGTTCCTGCAAGAGAAAGGCATTGATGCTATGGACTGGCCCGCCCGTTCCCCAGACCTGAATCCAATTGAGCACATCTGGGACATCATGTCTCGCTCCATCCACCAACGCCACGTTGCACCACAGACTGTCCAGGAGTTGGCGGATGCTTTAGTCCAGGTCTGGGAGGAGATCCCTCAGGAGACCATCCGCCACCTCATCAGGAGCATGCCCAGGCGTTGTAGGGAGGTCATACAGGCACGTGGAGGCCACACACACTACTGAGCCTAATTTTGTCTTGTTTTAAGGACATTACATCAAAATTGGATCAGCCTGTAGTGTGGTTTTCCACTTTAATTTTGAGGGTGACTCCAAATCCAGACCTCCATGGGTTGATAAATTTGATTTCCATTGATAATTTTTGTGTGATTTTGTTGTCAGCACATTCAACTATGTAAAGAAAAAAGTATTTAATAAGATTATTTCATTCATTCAGATCTAGGATGTGTTGTTTAAGTGTTCCCTTTATATATATATATATAACATTCTATTGGTTGCAATAATTTTGTATAAGAATTTAAATAGAAAAACTCTTAAGTTTTGAACCCAGCGTCGTTTTGTGTGTCAGTTCATAAACCAAGTGCCATGGAAATCAGTACATCGAAAATCTCTTCCCAACTATTTTGCAAGTTCCTTACTTTCACCCCCTTCCACTTGCTTCTTCCATTTTTGCAGTAATGCTGCAATTACATGGTTGTAATTTTGAGTGCTTTCGGAAAGTATTCATACCAATTTACTTTTCCACATTTTGTTACGTTACAGCCTTATTCTAAGATGGATTAAATACAAATATTTCCTCATCAATCTACACACAATACCCATAATGACGAAGCAAAAACAGGTTTGTAGAAATGTTTGCAAAGGTATTAAAAATAGAACTTATTAACATAAGTATTCAGACCCTTTGTTATGAGACTCGAAATTGAGCTCAGGTGCATCCTGTTTCCATTGATCATCCTTGAGATGATCCACCTGTGATAAATTCAATTGATTGGACATGATTTGGAAAGGCACACACCTGTCTATATAAGGTCCCACAGTTGACAGTGCATATCAGAGCAAAAACAAGCCATGAGGTCGAAGGAATTGTCCGTAGAGCTCCGAGACAGGATTGTGTCGAGGCACAGATCTGGGGAAGGGTACCAAAAAATGTCTGCAGCATTGAAGGTCCCCAAGTGGCCTCCATCATTCTTAAATGGAAGAATTTTGGAACCACCAAGACTCTTCCTAGAGCTGGCCGCCCGGCTAAACTGAGCAATCTGGGGAGAAGGGCCTTGGTCAGGGAGGTGACCAAGAACCCGATGGTCACTATGACAGAGTTCCTCTGTGGAGATGGGAGAACCTTCCAGAAGGCAACCATCTCTGTAGCACTCCACCTGGCCTTTATGGTAGAGTGGCCAGACGGAAGCCACTCTTCAGTAAAAGGCACATGACAGCCCACTTGGAGTTTGCCAAAAGGCACCTAAAGGACTCTCAGACCATGAGAAACAATATTCTCTGGTCTGAAGAAACCACGATTGAACTCTTTGGCCTGAATGCCAAGTGTCACGTCTGGAGGAAACCTGGCACCATCCCTACGGTGAAGCATGGTGGTGGCAGCATCGTGCTGTGGGGATGTTTTCCAGCGGCAAGGACTGCGAGACTAGACAGGATCGAGGGAAAGATGAACGGAGCAAAGTACAGAGAGATCCTTGATGAAAACCTGCTCTAGAGCGCTCAGGACATCAGACTGGGGCGAAGGTTCACCTTCCAACAGGACAATGACCCTAAGCACACAGCCAAGACAACGCAGGAGTGGCTTCAAGACAAGTCTCTCAATATCCTTGAGTGGCCCAGCCAGTAATAATATAATATGCCATTTAGCAGACGCTTTTATCCAAAGCGACTTACAGTCATGTGTGCATAATAATTTTTTTGGGTGTATGGGTGGTCCCGGGGATCGAACCCACTACCTTGGCATTACAAGCGCCGTGCTCTACCAGCTGAGCTACAGAGGACCACAGCCAAGACAACGCAGGAGTGGATTTGGGACAAGTCTCTGAATGTCCTTGAGTGGCCCAGCCAGAGCCTGGACTTGAACCCGATCCAACATATCTGGAGAGACCTAAAAACAGCTGTGCAGCGACGCTCCCCATCCAACCTCACAGAGCTTGAGAGGATCTGCAGAGAAGAATGGGAGAAACTCCCCATATACAGGTCTGCCAAGCTTGTAGCGTCATACCCAAGAAGACTCAAGGCTGTAATCGCTGCCAAAGGTGCTTCAACAAAGTACTGAGTAAAGGGTCTGAATACTTATGTAGACAGAAGAATGGCGCCGGAGAAGATGGCTGCCGTTTTACAGCCCTCTAACAATTGTACTATTATGTGTGTTTTTCCGCGTTATTTGTAATTTATTTTGTACATAATGTTTTTGCCATCGTCTCTTATAACCAAAAAGAGCTTCTGGATATCAGCACAGCGATTACTCACCTCGTATTGGACGAATAATTTTTCTTCAACGAGGCGGCCGCGAAGGATATCCTACAGACACCCGACAAGGCCCAAATCCCCGTCATTCGCATGAGGAAGAGACAGAGATATCGTGGACGTAGGTCAGGGTGCCTTGTAAGGATCCGACGGCGAGCGAGTAAACTGCCGCTCCCATCAATCCTATTAGCCAATCTTCAATCATTGGAAAATAAATTGGATGACCTAAGATTACGGTTATCCTACCAACGGGACATTAAAAACTGTAAAATCGTATGTTTCACCGAGTCGTGGCTGAACGACGACATGGATAACATACAGCTAGCGGGCTATACGCTACATCGGCAGGATAGAACGGCTGACTCCGGTAAGACAAGGGGTGGCGGTCTGTGTATATTTGTAAACAACAGCTGGTGCACAAAATCAAATACTAAGGAAGTCTCGAGGTTTTGCTCGCCTGAGGTAGAGTATCTTATGATAAGCTGTAGACCACACTATTTACCAAGAGAGTTTTCATCTATATTTTTCATAGCTGTCTATTTACCACCACAAACCAATGCTGGCATTAAGATTGCACTGAATGAGCTGTATAAGGCCATAAGTCAACAGGAAAACGCTCATCCAGAGGCAGCGCTCCTAGTGGCCGGGGACTTTAATGCGGGGAAACTTAAATCCGTTCTACCTAATTTCTACCAGCATGTTAAATGTGCAACCAGAGGGAAAAAAAACTCTAGACCACCTTTACTCCACACACAGAGACGCAGACAAAGCTCTCCCTCGCCCTCCATTTGGCAAATCTGACCATAACTCTATCCTCCTGATGACGCAGATGCTAAGCTACAGAACTGTTTTGCTAGCACAGACTGGAACATGTTCCGGGATTCTTCAGATAGCATTGAGGAGTACCCACATCAGTCACTGGCTACATCAATAAGTGGATCGATGATGTCGTCCCCACAGTGACCGTACGTACATAGCCCAACCAGAAGCCATGGATTACAGGAAACATCCGCACTGAGCTAAAGGGTAGAGCTGCCGCTTTCAAGGAGCGGGACTCTAACCCGGACGCTTATAAGAAATCCCGCTATGCCCTCAGACGAACCATCAAACAGGCAAAGAGTCAATACAGGACTAAGATTGAATCGTACTACACCGGCTCTGATGCTCGTCGGATGTGGCAGGGCTTGAAAACTATTACAGACTACAAAGGGAAGCACAGCCGCGAGCTTCCCAGTGATACAAGCCTACCAGACGAGCTAAACCACTTCTATGCTCGCTTCGAGGCAAGCAACACTGAAGCATGCATGAGAGCACCAGCTGTTCCGGATGACTATGTGATCACGCTCTCCGTAGCCGATGTGAGTAAGACTTTTAAGCAGGTCAACATTCACAAGGCCGCAGGGCCAGACGGATTACCAGGACGTGTACTCCGAGCATGTGCTGACCAACTGGCAAGTGTCTTCACTGACATTTTCAACATGTCCCTGACTTTTCATCTCCACCTCTGCGGGGGCTGGTGTCTTCTGGGACTGGGAGGATGCAGCGGTGGGGGGTGGGGCCAGCCGGGGGTAAAAGGGACCTACCAGCCAGTTGAGGGGCGTGTTGTTGACTAGGTAGTCCATGACGTCATCCAGCGACTCCTTCATCTTGCTCAGCTGGGCCTTGCTGCTGGCCAGCACGCCATCCGACAGGTCCCCGAACGCCGCCGCCTTGCTGAAGCTGGAGTAGATTTGCGAGGCAGAGCGGCTGAGGGACAGGGCCTCCTCCTGGATGTTCTGTGGAAGGCCCTGCAGGCCAGAGACCAGTGTCAGGCACGTTGTCTGCAGCTGCTGAGTGAGGGAGCGCGCCATCGCCAGGGTCCTCCACTCTATGTTCTGGGGGAGACATGAGGAAGTCCATTTAAATGAACCTGTATCTTCACATTAAAATAGCATTTCCCCAATGATTAGCCAAATATAATGAGGGTCGATGTACAGTATGACTTGGCTAAAATAGTATTCTATGTGGAGTGCTCTTTAGAATGTGATCATTACCTCGGCCTCATCGCTATCTCCTTCCTCATTAGATTTCCACTCGACCAGGGAGCTCAGTTTGCCTTTCACCTTCTGGTTAGCTCCGTCAATATTCTTTCTGGCATAATCAATCTAAAAGGGTTGAAAACAAAATAGATTCAAAAAATAATGTTCCATCCATACAAAATGTATGTTTGTATTCTGTCTCAGTGTAAAGGAGTCTAATGAGGATCTTCATATTCAATCTTTTGAAAGAAAGGTAATCTCCTCATCCTCTGAAAATGTCCACATTCTATGGACAATAACGTTTTCCACAATTTGATGTCACTCACCAGGTCCACAGTGTGGTTGAGCTGTGAAATGGACTCCTGGCTGCGCTGCTTGGTGTCTTTGAACTGGGCCAGAGCCTTGTGGTACGCCCTCTTACGCAGCTTGGTAGACAGAGAGCCCAGACGGACATAGTAGTTGGGAGTATCCTTGGCCACATCGAACCCTTTCACTGTTTTCGCCTCCATTTCTGTCAACATGAAAAGAGGAACATGAAATAAAGCATTGCTTTGAGAGTTGTGTAAAAAAAACATCAAGCGCCTTATAAAATCATTCTTGTAATCATCGTAAATGCTGACATTGTATGGGTTTAGAAGTTAACATTCACTACGCATGCTTTCACACATTCTAGGAAAGGGATTATGAGTAAATTAGTAGTTCACTTTCTAACACAGAGTCCATTGACAACATTTTGGATTGTAGGAAAACATTGTGTACAGGATTCTTCCTCTTTATTCATATCTGTACTCCAAACCAAGATGCTTCAGCCCCAAAGAAACAGACATTTTCTCATTTGGTCATTAGAAAACATGGGCCCTTCTGAACAAGCTTAGTTTCTGAGATCTCAACCGAAGCCGATTTAACTCCCCTTTCTCTGGAACATTGCTGAATTTAGATGTGGTTGTTTAACCTACTTTAGTTGAATGTACTGATTGTAAGTCACTCTGGAGAAGAGTGCCTGCTAAATATCACCAGCATAGCTCAATTGTATCAATGACTGATCCTAATGCTCTGGTTGTCAGCCCACTGAGCCACAAGTTAGAAACATGACACTCACCCAACTCGTCCTCAGTGCGAGGCAGGTACTGGTCCACCAAGCTCTCAGAGGTGGTGAGGGCCGTGTCCATTCCACTGCTGACCATCTGGGCCACGCGGCTCTCCATCACTGTGTTCACGCTACCGCTGACCGCAGCCCGGGTCAGTCTGTAATACCAACATGTTTCAAGCAGACCACCATAGTCCCTGTGCCCAAGGACACTAAGATAACCTGCCTAAATGACTACTAACCCGTAGCACTGACGTCTGTAGCCATTAAGTGCTTTGAAAGGCTGGTCATGGCTCACATCAACACCATTATCCCAGAAACCCTAGACCCACTCCAATTTGCATACCGCCCCAACAGATCCACAGATGATGCAATCTCTATTGCACTCCACACTGCCCTTTCCCACCTGGACAAGAGGAACACCTACGTGAGAATGCTATTCATTGACTACATCTCAGTGTTCAACACCATAGTGCCCTCAAAGCTCATCACTAAGCTAAGGATCCTGGGACTAAACACCTCCCTCTGCAACTGGATCCTGGACTTCCTGACGGGTAAGGGTAGGTAACAACACATCTGCCACACTGATCCTCAACACGGGGGCCCCTCAGGGGTGCGTGCTCAGTCCCCTCCTGTACTCCCTGTTCACCCATGACTGCATGGCCAGGCACGACTCCAACACCATCATTAAGTTTGCCGACGACACAACAGTGGTAGGCCTGATCACAGACAACGATGAGACAGCCTATAGGGAGGAGGTCAGAGACCTGGCCGTGTGGTGCCAGGATAACAACCTCTCCCTCAACGTGACCAAGACAAATGAGATGATTGTGGACTACAGGAAAAAAAAAGAGGACTGAGCACGCCCCCATTCTCATCGACGGGGCTGTAGTGGAACAGGTTGAGAGCTTCAAGTTCCTTGGTGTCCACATCACCAACGAACTATCATGGTCCAAACACACCAAGACAGTCGTGAAGAGGGCACGACAAAGCCTATTCCCCCTCAGGAGACTGAAAAGATTTGGCATGGGTCCTCAGATCCTCAAAGAATTCTACAGCTGCACCTTCGAGAGCATCCTGACTGGTTGCATCACCGCCTGGTATGGCAACTGCTTGGCCTCCGACCGCAAGGCACTACAGAGGGTAGTGCGTACGGCCCAGTACATCACTGGGGCCAAGCTTCCTGCCATCCAGGACCTCTATACCAGGCGGTGTCAGAGGAAGGCCCTCAAAATTGTCAAAGACTCCAGCCATCCTAGTCATAGACTGTTCTCTCTGCTAACGCACGGCAAGCGGTACCGGAGTGCCAAGTCTAGGTCCAAAAGACTTCTCAACAGCTTCTACCACCAAGCCATAAGACTCCTGAACAGCTAATCATGGCTACCCGGACTATTTGCACTGCCCCCCCACCCCATCTTTTTACGCTGCTGCTACTCTGTTAATTATTTATGCATAGTCACTTTAACTCTACACACATGTACATACAGTGGGGAAAAAAAGTATTTAGTCAGCCACCAATTGTGCAAGTTCTCCCACTTAAAAAGATGAGAGAGGCCTGTAATTTTCATCATAGGTACACGTCAACTATGACAAACAAATTGAGGAAAAAAAATCCAGAAAATCACATTGTAGAATTTTTAATGAATTTATTTGCAAATTATGGTGGAAAATAAGTATTTGGTCACCTACAAACAAGCAAGATTTCTGGCTCTCACAGACCTGTAACTTCTTCTTTAAGAGGCTCCTCTGTCCTCCACTCGTTACCTGTATTAATGGCACCTGTTTGAACTTGTTATCAGTATAAAAGACACCTGTCCACAACCTCAAACAGTCACACTCCAAACTCCACTATGGCCAAGACCAAAGAGCTGTCAAAGGACACCAGAAACAAAATTGTAGACCTGCACCAGGCTGGGAAGACTGAATCTGCAATAGGTAAGCAGCTTGGTTTGAAGAAATCAACTGTGGGAGCAATTATTAGGAAATGGAAGACATACAAGACCACTGATAATCTCCCTCGATCTGGGGCTCCACGCAAGATCTCACCCCGTGGGGTCAAAATGATCACAAGAACGGTGAGCAAAAATCCCAGAACCACACGGGGGGACCTAGTGAATGACCTGCAGAGAGCTGGGACCAAAGTAACAAAGCCTACCATCAGTAACACACTACGCCGCCAGGGATTCAAATCCTGCAGTGCCAGACGTGTCCCCTTGCTTAAGCCAGTACATATCCAGGCCCGTCTGAAGTTTGCTAGAGTGCATTTGGATGATCCAGAATAGGATTGGGAGAATGTCATATTGTCAGATGAAACCAAAATATAACTTTTTGGTAAAAACTCAACTCGTCGTGTTTGGAGGACAAAGAATACTGAGTTGCATCCAAAGAACACCATACCTACTGTGAAGCATGGGGGTGGAAACATCATGCTTTGGGGCTGTTTTTCTGCAAAGGGACCAGGACAACTGATCCGTGTAAAGGAAAGAATGAATGGGGCCATGTTTCGTGAGATTTTGATTGAAAACCTCCTTCCATCAGCAAGGGCATTGAAGATGAAACGTGGCTGGGTCTTTCAGCATGACAATGATCCCAAACACACCGCCCGGGCAACGAAGGAGTGGCTTCGTAAGAAGCATTTCAAGGTCCTGGAGTGGCCTAGCCAGTCTCCAGATCTCAACCCCATAGAAAATCTTTGGAGGGAGTTGAAAGTCTGTGTTGCCAGCGACAGCCCCAAAACATCACTGCTCTAGAGGAGATCTGCATGGAGGAATGGGCCAAAATACCAGCAACAGTGTGTGAAAACCTTGTGAAGACTTACAGAAAACGTTTGACCTGTATCATTGCCAACAAAGGGTATATAACAAAGTATTGAGAAACTTTTGTTATTGACCAAATACTTATTTTCCACCATAATTTGCAAATAAATTCATTAAAAATCCTACAATGTGATTTTCTGGATATTTTTTTCTCATTTTGTCTGTCATAGTTGACGTGTACCTATGATGAAAATTACAGGCCTCTCTCATCTTTTTAAGTGGGAGAACTTGCACAATTGGTGGCTGACTAAATACTTTTTTCCCCCACTGTATTACTTCAACTACCTCAACTAGCCGGTGCCCCCGCACATTGACTCTGCACCGGTACCCCCCTGTATATATAGCCTCCCTACTGTTATTTTATTTTACTTCTGCTCTTTTTTTCTCAACACTTTTGATGTTGTTTTATTTTACTTTTTTATTAAAAATAAATGCACTGTTGGTTAAGGGCTGTAAGTAAGCATTTCACTGTAATGTCTGCACCTGTTGTATTCAGCGCATGAGGCCAATAAAATTCGATTTGATTTGATTTGATTTGAAATGTGATATTTCAGTTAATTTTTTATAAATTTGCAAACATTTATAAAAACCAGTTTTTGATTTGTCATTATGGGGTATTGTGTGTAGATTGATGAGGGGGAAAAAAACAATTTTATCCATTTTAGAATAAGGCTGTAATGTAACAAAATGTGGAAAAGGTCAAGGGGTCTGAATACTTTCCGAATGCATTGTAGTTTTGTTAGCTGCATGTGTGACATAACTCCACCAGTCCTATTCATGATATCATTTACAAAGATTATACCTTGTGTATTATTATTTTAAATATTGTTTTTTTATGAATTAGTATATTTGAGTTTAACCATAATATTTGTTGTAATAAATAGTTCTGTCTTTTCTGGTGGATTAAACTGACATTTCTATCACTTGTTTTAAAATAGCAATATTATGGAGATGATTTTCATTTTCAATATCCGAAAGTGAGAGGTTGTAATCTGAATAAAGGGGAAAAGGCCATTCTTGAACATGGGGTGAGCCGTTCTTAATAATCTGCTAGAGAACCAGTTCGGATTTAAGTATGACTTTTGTATGACTGAAGCCTTTAGTGAGAGGTTTAATGCTTGAATATTTAATCATTTCTGCCCTCCGAATTCATATTCTTTATATAAATAGACCCGTTTAATTTTGTCTGGCTTGCTGTTCCAAATAAAATGAGATTTTTTGCTCATATCATTTTTTTAAACAAGTCGCTAGGTGTAGGCAAGGCCATAAGCAAATACGTAAACTGGGATATGACTAAAGACTTAATCAGGGTGATTTTTCCACAAATAGACAGGTATTTTCCTTTCCATGGTAGCAAGATCTTATCTATTTTTGCTAACTTTCTATTGAAATGTATTGTAGTGAGAGCATTTCTTTCTTTCGGGATATGAATACCGAGTATGTCCACTTCACTGTCAGACCATTTTATTGGTAAACTACACTGTAATGTAACAGTTGTCTTTTTTTGTGATCCAACACGTAATATTTACATTTTAGTCATTTAGCAGACGCTCTTATCCAGAGCAACTTACAGTTAGTGAGTGCATACATTTCTTTTTTCCCCCTTTTTTTTCATACTGGCCCCCCATGGGAATCGAACCCACAACCCTGGCGTTGCAAGCGCCATGCTCTACCAACTGAGCTACACAGGGCCCATAATAATAATATAGTAATATAGTAGTACACTTATCATAATTCTGATGTAATCCAGAGAGGTTAGAAAAATTATCTAGATCCTCTATGAGGCTGTGGAGGGATCCAAATTGTGGATTTAAAAGAAAACGTGAATCATCAGCGTACAATGACACCTTTGTTTTTAAGCCCTGGATTTCTAGCCCTTTGATATTATTGTTGGATCCGATTTTAATGGATAACATTCCGATGGCCATAATAAATAGATATGCCGATAGTGGACAACCTTGTTTCACTCCTCTTGACAGTTTAATAATTTCTGAGAAGTAGCCATTATTTATTATTTTACACCTAGGGTTACTATACATAACTTTACCCCATTGTATAAGAGATTCTCAAAAATTGAAATATTCCAGGCATTTATATGTAAATTCCAGTCATACTTTATCAAAAGCCTTTTCAAAGTCAGCTATGAATAGCAGGCCTGGTTTCCCAGATTTTTCATAGTGTTCTATTGTTTCCAGTACTTGTCTTATATTATCTCCAATGTATCGGCCATGTAAAAAACTGATTAGGATGAATAATGTCCAACAATTCCTTTTTAATTCTATGCATTTTGCTAGATATTTTCCATCACATTGAAGTGTAAGGGGCCTCCAATTTTTTTAATGTACTGGATCTTTATATTGGAGTGGTTAAAACATGCTAATAATGGTCCTCTGAGTACATAAAAAAAAAGGTTTGGTATACCTGTCTTCCAATTTCCCACAACTGAAATTCCCTTAGGAAAATTAAAGCCATTCTATTTTATAGAAGGTGAAATGCAAAACATAAAACGTTATATGCGCAGTAGAAGTTATGACCTCAGCCAGCAGGGGTCAGTGCAGCTCTGACTAAAGGCTGAGTAGAACAGTTATGACCTCAGCCAGCAGGTGTCAGTGCAGCTCTGACTAAAGGCTGAGTAGAACAGTTATGACCTCAGCCAGCAGGGGTCAGTGCAGCTCTGACTAAAGGCTGAGTAGAGCAGTTATGACCTCAGCCAGCAGGTGTCAGTGCTACTCTGACTAAAGGCTGAGGAGAACAGTTATGACCTCAGCCAGCAGGTGTCAGTGCAGCTTTGACTAAAGGCTGAGTAGAACAGTTATGACCTCAGCCAGCAGGGGTCAGTGCAGCTCTGACTAAAGACTGAGGAGAACAGTTATGACCTCAGCCAGCAGGTGTCAGTGCTACTCTGACTGAAGGCTGAGTAGAACAGTTATGACTACAGGCTGAGTAGAACATGTAAGTGTCTACATCTATAGTTGGGCTCCCGAGTGGCGCAGTGGTCTAAGGCACTGCATCTCAGTGCTTGAGGTGTCACTACAGACCCCCTGGTTCGATTCCAGGCTGTATCACAACCGGTTGTGATTGGGAGTCCCATAGGGCGGCGCACAGTTGGCCGAGCGTCGGCCGGTGTAGGCTGTCATTGAAAATAAGAATTTGTTCTTAACTGGTGTCGTATCGGGTGAATGGTGGCCATTATTGCTGTCAACAAAGAGTCCGTTTATGCTGCATCGTATTAGAGGCTTTTATTAAAATCACGAGGTTACAGCATAAATGACAGGTGACATGACACCCGGAGAGCGACGCCTCAGAATGGCTGCTCGTTCTCCCTTTCTTCTTCGTTTAACCCCCCTATTTATAAACAATGAAGCTCCCTCTTCTGGCCAATCCCCAGTCTCCCCTGTCTACAACACACTTCCGGTCTGTTGTATATGGCGTTACACCTAAAACATTCCCTCTTGATACTAACATAAACACCATTCCATTTCTTCATGAAAAACATTTAACAAAGGCATAATCTTCAGATACGATACTGGCTTGCCTAGTTAAATAAAAATAGTACTAAAGGAGGAGCTGCGAACTACTAAACATCTGTTTAGACATACTGTACAGTGCCTTCAGAAAGTATTCATACCCCTTGACTTATTCCACATTTTGTTGTTACACCCTGTATTAAAAATGGATTAAATATATATTTTTCTCACCCGTCTACACACAATACCATATAACGACAAAGTCAAAACATGTTTTTAAATTTTTTGCAAATGTATTGAAAATTAAATACAGAAATAAACAATACAAAAGTATTGGAAAATTAGTGGATTCAGCTACTTCAACCACACCCGTTGCTGACGGGTGTATAAAATCGGGCACATAGCCATGCAATCTCCATAGACAAACATTGGCAGTAGAATTGCCCATACTGAAGAGCTCAGTGACTTTCAACGTGGCACCGTCACAGGATACCACCTTTCCAACAAGTCAGTTTGTAAAATTTCTGCCCTGCTAGAGCTGCCCCGTTCAACTGTAAGTGATGTTATTGTGAAGCGGAAACGTCTAGGAGCAACAATGGCTCAGCCGCGAAGTGGTAGGCCACACAAGCTCACACAACAGGTCCGCCGAGTGCTGAAGCGCGTAGCGCGTAAAAATCATCTATCCTCCATTGCAAAACTCACTACCGAGTTCCAAACTGCTTCTGGAACCAACGTCAGCACAAGAACTGTTCGTTGAGAGCTTCATGAAATGGGTTTACATGGCCGAGCAGCCACACACAAGCCTAAGATCACCGAAGATGAAGATGAAGCGTAATGCCAAGCGTCGGCTGGAGTGGTGTAAAGCTTGCCCCCATTGGACTCATTGAATCACGCTTCACCATCTGGCAGTCCGATGGACAAATCTGGGTTTGGCAGATGCCATGAGAGAACGCTACCTGCCCCAATTCATAGTGCTAGCTGTAAAGTTTGGTGGAGGAGGAATAATGAATGGTCTGGGGTTTTTCATGGTTCGGGATAGGCCCCTTAGTTCCACTGTAGGGAAATCTTAACGCTACAGCATACAATGTCATTCTAGACGATTCTGGGCTTCCAACTTTGTGGCAACAGTTTGGGGAAGGCCCTTTCCTGTTTCAGCTTGAAAATGGTTTGAACTTCACTGCCCTGCACAGAGCTCTGACCTCAACCCGATCTAACACCTTTGGGATGAATTCGAACGCCGACTGCGAGCCAGGACTAATCGGCCAACATCAGTGCCTGACCTCACTAATACTCTTGTGGTTGAGTGGAAGCAAGTCCCCACAGCAACGTTCCAACATCTAGTGGAAAGCCTTCCCAGAAGAGTGGATGCTGTTATAGCAGCAAAGGGGGGGACCAACTCCAAAAGGGGGGACTGCGGATTGTCCCGGGTTTGTGGATCCCTGCTGTTTGTTGTTTCCAATCTTCCCTGCAACCTGCCCTGTCTGTAACTGTGAGGAGTAACAGCGTAACCTACGTTGCTAGCTAACGTTACCATGACAACGACCAAAGCCTGGCGGGAGTGCCGTTGTCGAGGACGAACAAAAATAGTTCTACAAGCAATTGTTACAACAACAGGAAAATAGCTTCAAGTGCTTTGTCCGAATACTGGTGGATTAGACTAATAAAAGAATGGACGACCTGACCAGAGAGGTCCAGGACCTAAAGAACAATTTGCAGTTCTCCCAGGGTCAGCTCGATGAGTTGTAACAGGAGAACGGCAAGATTACAGCAATCTGTAAATCATTGAGAGAGGACATCAGTTCTGTCTGTGAATCCATGACAACAATGACGGATGAATCAGACTGGAGGGACAATCAAGGCGGAACAACATGGTTGTGAACGGAAATGCAGAATCTCCACATGAGACCTGGACGGAGTCTGAGGACAAAGTGAGGGAAATGATCTCTGAGAAATTGAAGATGGACCACTGGAAGAATGAGGTGGAGCGCGCCCACAGGACTGGAAAACCCACCACCAGCCCATGTGACAAGCCCAGGCTGGTCAAGTTCCTGAGGTTCAAGGACAAGGTACAGTGGCTTGCGAAAGTATTCACCCCCCCTTGGCATTTTTCCTATTTTGTTGCCTTACAACCTGGAATTTAAATGAATTTTTGGGGGGGTTTTATCATTTGATTTACACAACATGCCTACAACTTTGAAGATGCACATTTTTTGTTGTTGTGTGAAACAAACAAGAAATAAGACCAAAAAAAAGAGAACTTGAGCGTGCATAACTATTCACTCCCCCAAAGTCAATACTTTGTAGAGCCACCTTTTGCAGCAATTACAGCTGCAAGTCTCTTGGGGTATGTGTCTAAGCTTGGCACATCTAGCCACTGGGATTGTTGCCCATTCTTCAAGGCAAAACTGCTCCAGCTCCTTCAAGTTGGATGGGTTCCGCTGGTGTACAGCAATCTTTAAGTCATACCACAGATTCTCAATTGGATTGAGGTCTGGGCTTTGACTAGGCCATTCCAAGACATTTAAATGTTTTCCCTTAAACCACTCAAGTGTTGCTTTAGCAGTATGCTTAGGGTCATTGTACTACTGGAATGTGAACCTCCGTCCCAGTCTCAAATCTCTGGAAGACTGAAACAGGTTTCCCTCAAGAATTTCCCTGTATTTAGCGCCATCCATCATTCCTTCAATTCTGACCAGTTTCCCAGGCCCTGCCGATGAAAAACATCCCCACAGCATGATGCTACCACCACCATGCTTCATCTGACCAGAGTACCTTCTTCCATATGTTTGGGGAGTCTCCCACATGCCTTTTGGTGAACACCAAGCGTGTTTGCTTATTTTTTTCTTTAAGCAATGGCTTTTTTCTGGCCACTCTTCCGTAAAGCCCAGCTCTGTGGAGTGTACGGCTTAAAGTGGTCCTATGGACAGATACTCCAATCTCCGCTGTGGAGCTTTGCAGCTCCTTCAGGGTTATCTTTGGTCTCTTTGTTGCCTTTCTGAATAATGCCCTCCTTGCCTGGTCTGTGAGTTTTGGTGGGCGGCCCTCTCTTGGCAGGTTTGTTGCGGTGCCATATTCTTTCCATTTTTTAATAATGGATTTAATGGTGCTCCGTGGGATGTTCAACGTTTCTGATATTATTTTATAACCCAACCCTGATCAGTACTTCTCTACAACTTTGTCCCTGACCTGTTTGGAGAGCTCCTTGGTCTTCATGGTGCCGCTTGCTTGGTGGTGCCCCTTGCTTATTGGTGTTGCAGACTCTGGGGCCTTTCAGAACAGGTGTATATACAGTTGAAGTCGGAAGTTTACATACACTTAGGTTGGAGTCATTAAAACTCGTTTTTCAACCACTCCACAAATTTCTTGTTAACAAACTATAGTTTTGACAAGTCGGTTAGGACATCTACTTTGTGCATGACACAAGTAATTTTTCCGACAATTGTTTACAGACAGACTATTTCACTTATAATTCACTGTATCACAATTCCAGTGGGTCAGAAGTTTACATACACTAAGTTGACTGTGCCTTTAAACAGCTTGGAAAATTCCAGAAAATGATGTCATGACTTTAGAAGCATCTGATAGGCTAATTGACATAATTTGAGTCAATTGAAGGTGTACCTGTGGATGTATTTCAAGGCCTACCTTCAAACTCAGTGCCTCTTTGCTTGACATCATGGAAAAATCTAAAGAAATCAGCCAAGACCTCAGAAAAGAAATGGTAAACCTCCACAAGTCTGGTTCATCCTTGGGAGCAATTTCCAAACGCCTGAAGGTACCATGTTCATCTGTACAAACAATAGTACGCAAGTATAAACACCATGGGACCACGCAGCCGTCATACCGCTCAGGAAGGAGACGCGTTCTGTCTCCTAGAGATGAACGTACTTTAGTGCGAAAAGTGCAAATCAATCCCAGAACAACAGCAAAGGACCTTGTGAAGATGCTGGAGGAAACAGGTACAAAAGTATCTACATCCACAGTAAAATGAGTCCTATATCGACATAACCTGAAAGGCTGCTCAGCAAGGAAGACGCCACGGCTCCAAAACCGCCATAAAAAAGCCAGACTACGGTTTGCAACTGCACATGGGGACAAAGATCATACTTTTTTGAGAATGTTGGAGGAAAAAGGGGGGAAATTGCAAGCCAAAGAACACCATCCCAACCGTGAAGCACGAGGGTGGCAGCATCATGCTGTGGGGGTGCTTTGCTGCAGGAGGGACTGGTGCACTTCACAAAATAGATGGCATCATGAGGAAGGAAAATGATGTGGATATATTGAAGCAACATCTCAAGACATCTGTCAGGAAGTTAAAGCTTGGTCGCAAATGGGTCTTCCAAATGGACAATGACCCCAAGAATACTTCCAAAATTGTGGCAAAATGAACAACAAAGTCAAGGTATTGGAGTGGCCATCACAATGCCCTGACCTCAATCCTATAGAAAATGTTTGGGCAGAACTGAAAAAGTGTGTGCGAGCAAGGAGGCCTACAAACCTGACTCAGTTACACCAGCTCTGTCAGGAGGAATGGGCCAAAATTCACCCAACTTATTGTGGGAAGCTTGTGGAAGGCTACCCGAAAGTTAAACAATTTAAAGGCAATGCTACCAAATACTATTTGCGTGTATGTAAACTTCTGACCCACTGGGAATGTGATGAAATAAATAAAAGCTGAAATAAATCATTCTCTCTACTATTATTCTGACATTTCACATTCTTAAAATACAGTGGTGATCCTAACTGACCTAAGACAGGGAATATTTACTAGGATTAAATGTCAGGAATTGTGAAAAACTGAGTTTAAATGTATTTGGCTAAGTTGTATGTAAACTTCAGACTTCAGCTGTATACTGAGATCATGTGACATATCATGTGACACTTAGATTGCACACAGGTGGACTTTATTTAACTAATTATGTGACTTCTGAATGTAATTGGTTGCACCTGATCTTATTTAGGGGCTTCATAGCAAAGGGGGTGAATAGATATGCACGCACCACAAGTAATTTTTTTAATTTCACTTCACCAATTTGGACTATTTTGTGTATGTCCATTACATGAAATCCAAATAAAAATCAATTTAAATTACAGGTTGTAATGCAACCAAATAGGAAGGCACTGTAGCTGTTCTGGAAAGAGCCAACTTGAGAGAAATGTAAATCTTTCTCAACAAGGACAATGCTGAAGCTGTGCGCCAGAAGAGGAAATAACTTATCGCAGCCATGAAAGCTGCCAGAGCGCGTGGGGACATTGCTTACATCCACTATTACAGGCTCATTGTCCAGAAGCCTGGAAGGGATGAGAGAGCCAAGCCTATGGGTTCGTAGCTTCGACCCCGCAGCACACACACACACCAACTGAGTAATAGACTGCTGAATATATTTTTTTAAATATTTTTTTCTCTTGCTTTGTTTGCTCTTTCCAGTGTTATGTCCATCTCTGATAAGCTACCCAGGAAAGGGCTGAAAATAGCCCATATTAATACACTGCTCAAAAAAATAAAGGGAACACTAACATAACACATCCTAGATCTGAATGAATGAAATAATCTTATTAAATACTTTTTTCTTTACATAGTTGAATGTGCTGACAACAAAATCGCACAAAAATTATCAATGGAAATCAAATGTATCAACCCATGGAGGTCTGGATTTGGAGTCACCCTCAAAATTAAAGTGGAAAACCACACTACAGGCTGATCCAACTTTGATGTAATGTCCTTAAAACAAGTCAAAATGAGGCTCAGTAGTGTGTGTGGCCTCCACGTGCATGTATGACCTCCCTACAACGCCTGGGCATGCTCCTGATGAGGTGGCGGATGGTCTCCTGAGGGATCTCCTCCCAGACCTGGACTAAAGCATCCGCCAACTCCTGGACAGTCTGTGGTGCAACGTGGCGTTGGTGGATGGAGTGAGACATGATGTCCCAGATGTGCTCAATTGGATTCAGGTCTGGGGAACGGGCGGGCCAGTCCATAGCATCAATTCCTTCCTCTTGCAGGAACTGCTGACACACTCCAGCCACATGAGGTCTAGCATTGTCTTGCATTAGGAGGAACCCAGGGCCAACCGCACCAGCATATGGTCTCACAAGGGGTCTGAGGATCTCATCTCGGTACCTAATGGCAGTCAGGCTACCTCTGGCGAGCACATGGAGGGCTGTGCGGCCCCCCAAAGAAATGCCACCCCACACCATGACTGACCCACCGCCAAACCGGTCATGCTGGAGGATGTTGCAGGCAGCAGAACATTCTCCACGGCGTCTCGAGACTCTGTCACATCTGTCACATGTGCTCAGTGTGAACCTGCTTTCATCTGTGAAGAGCACAGGGCGCCAGTGGCGAATTTGCCAATCTTGGTGTTCTCTGGCAAATGCCAAACGTCCTGCACGGTGTTGGGCTGTAAGCACAACCCCCACCTGTGGACGTCAGGCCCTCATACCACCCTCATGGAGTCTGTTTCTGACCATTTGAGCAGACACATGCACATTTGTGGCCTGCTGGAGGTCATTTTGCAGTGCTCTGGCAGTGCTCCTCCTGCTCCTCCTTGCACAAAGGCGGAGGTAGCGGTCCTGCTGCTGGGTTGTTGCCCTCCTACGGCCTCCCTACGTCTCCTGATGTACTGGCCTGTCTCCTGGTAGCGCCTCCATGCTCTGGACACTACGCTGACAGACACAGCAAACCTTCTTGCCACAGCTCGCATTGATGTGCCATCCTGGATGAGCTGCACTACCTGAGCCACGTGTGTGGGTTGTAGACTCCGTCTCATGCTACCACTAGAGTGAAAGCACCGCTAGCATTCAAAAGTGACCAAAACATCAGCCAGGAAGCATTGGAACAGAGAAGTGGTCTGTGGTCACCACCTGCAGAACCACTTCTTTATTGGGGGTGTCTTGCTAATAATTTCCACCTGTTGTCTATTCCATTTGCACAACAGCATGTGAAATTTATTGTCAATCAGTGTTGCTTCCTAAGTGGACAGTTTGATTTCACAGAAGTGTGATTGACTTGGAGTTACATTGTGTTGTTTAAGTGTTCCCTTTATTTTTTTGAGCAGTGTATATATAGCCTTATAAATAAGGTACATGAAATCAATAACTTGCTAACATCAGATAACATTAATATATTAGCAATTTCTGAGACTCACTTAGATAATTCATTTGATGATACAGCAGTAGCAATACAATAATATAACATCTATAGAAGAGACTGAAATGCTTATGGGGGAGGTATTGCTGTATATATTCAGAGCCATACCCCTGTAATGCTTAGAGAAGATCTTATGTCAAGTGTTATTGAAGTGTTGTGGTTGTAGGTTCACTTGCCACATCTAAAGCCTTTTCTTTTGGGGTGTTGCTATAGGCCACCAAGTGCGAACAGTCAGTATCTAAATAATATTTGTGAAATGCTTGATAGTGTATGTGATGTAAACAGAGAGGTCTACTTTCTTGGGGACCTGAATATTGACTGGTTTTCATCAAGCTGTCCGCTCAAGAGGAAGCTTCTTACTGTAACCAGTGCCTGTAATCTGGTTCAGGTTATTTAATCAACCTACCAGGGTGTTTACAAACACTACAGGAACAAGATCATCAACATGTATCCATCACATTTTTACTAATACTGTAGAACTTTGTTCTAAAGCTGTATCCGTACCCATTGGATGCAGTGATCACAATATAGTGGCTATATCCAGGAAAGCCAAAGTTCCAACAGCTGGGCCTAAAATAGTGTATAAGAGATCATTCAAAAGATTTTGCTGTGACCCTTATGTGGATGATGTAAAAAGTATTTGTTGGTCTGATGTGATTAATAAGGAGCATCCAGATGCTGCACTTAATGAATTTACGAAATTGCTTCTTCCAATTATTGATAAACATGCACCTGTCTGGAAACGGACTGTTAGAACTGTTAAGGCTCCATGGATTGAGGAGGAATTGAAAAACTATATGGTTGAAAGAGATGGGGCAAAAGGAGTAGCTAATAAGTCTGGCTGCACATCTGACTGGCTGACTTGCTGCAAATTGAGAAATGATGTGACTAAACTCAACAAAAAGAAGAAGAAACTGTATTATGAAGCCAAGATCAATGATATATAGAATGATGGAGAAAAAAAAATGAAATGATGGGTAGAAAGACAAATTCAACTCCATCTTTCATCGAATCAGATGGCTTATTCATCACAAAACCATTTGATGTTGTCAATTATTTTACTGATTACTTAATTGGCAAAGTCAAATCAAATCAAATCACATTTTATTGGCCACATGCGCCGAATACAACAGGTGCAGACATTACAGTGAAATGCTTACTTACAGCCCTTAACCAACAGTGCATTTATTTTTAATAAAGAAAGTAGAATAAAACAACAAAGAAGTGTTGAGAAAAAAAGAGCAGAAGTAAAATAAAATAACAGTAGGGAGGCTATATATACAGGGGGGTACCAGTGCAGAGCCAGTGTGCGGGGTCACCGGCTAGTTGAGGTAGTTGAAGTAATATGTACATGTGGGTAGAGTTAAAGTGACTATGCATAAATAATTAACAGAATAGCAGCAGCGTAAAAAGATGGGGTGGGGGGGGGCAGTGCAAATAGTCTGGGTAGCCATGATTAGCTATTCAGGAGTCTTATGGCTTGGGGGTAGAAGCTGTTGAGAAGTCTTTTGGACCTAGACTTGTTGGCAAACTTAGGCAGGAAATGCCAACAACGAACAGTGAGCCATCTTATTCATGAATAAAAAACAAATAATGAAAGAAAAGCATTGCAAGTTAGAATTTTGTAAAGTTAGTGTGGGAGAGGTGGAAAAATGATTGTAATCGATCAATAATGACAAACCTCCTGGCATTGACAACTTAGATGGAAAGCTACTGAGGATGGTAGCTGACTCTATAGCCACTCCTATCTGTCATATCTTTAATCTGAGCCTAGAGGAAAGTCTTTGTCCTCAGGCCTGGAGGGAAGTCAAAGTAATTCCACTACCCAAGAATGGTAAAGCGGCCTTTACTGGTTCTAACAGTAGACCTATAAGCTTGCTGCCAGCTCTTAGCAAACTGTTGGAAAAAATTGTGTTTGACCAAATACAATGTTATTTCTCTGTAAACAAATTAACAACAGACTTTCAACATGCTTATAGGGAAGGGCACTCAACATGTACTGCACTGACACAAATTACTGACGATTGGTTGAAAGAAATTGATAATAAGAAGATTGTGGGAGCTGTACTGTTAGATTTCAGTGCAGCCTTTGATATTATTGACCATAACCTGTTGTTGAAAAAACGTATGTGTTATGGCTTTTCAACCTCTGCCATATTGTGGATTCAGAGCTATCTATCTAATAGAACTCAAAGAGTTTTCTTTAATGGAAGCTTCTGTAATGTCAAACATGTAAAGTGTGGTGTACCACAGGGCAGCTCTCTAGGCCCTCTACTCTTTTCTATTTTTAACAAAGACCTGCCACTGGCGTTAAACAAAGCATGTGTGTCCATGTATGCTGATGATTCAACCATATACGCATCAGCAACCACAGCTAATGAAGTCACCAAAACCCTTAACAAAGAGTTGCAATCTGTTTTGGAATGGGTGGCCACTAATAAACTGGTCCTGAACATCTCTAAAACTAAGAGCATTGTATTTGGTACAAATCATTCCCTAAGTTCTAGACCTCAGCTGAATCTGGTAATGAATGGTGTGGCTGTTGAACAAGTTGAGGAGACTAAATTACTTGGCGTTACCTTAAATTGTAAACTATCATGGTCAAAACATATAGATTAAATGAGCGACTTACAGGAGCAATTAGGGTTAAGTGCCTAGCTCAAGGGCACATCGACAGATTTTTTCACCTAGTCGGCTCAGGGATTAGAACCAGCAACCTTTCGGTTACTGGCACAACGCTCTTAACCACTTAGCTACCTGCCGCCCCTTTTGAAAGTACCATGCCCAGATATCTAATGACATCTCATATTTAATTATTTACAGTTTCGTTGCAAACAAGACACACTGATTTGGCATTGGAGAAATATGATAAGATGAACACACAGGCCTATCTCTCTGTCCATTGTTAGCCTGTAATTTCGGTAACGCCTCCATCACCGTCCCCATCCAGTGTGACGACCTCTGACCTCTGGCAGACTCATGTTGCTGGACTAGAGGAGTTTTTCAAGGACCACATGCTCCCAAAGTTGGCACGGCAACAGTCAACATCTAAATATCTTGTAAATAGTTTTTGCACACAAATCATTTTTTGTTCTTACCTTGAGGTTTTATTCCAATCGTTTTTTTTTTTTAGGGTCCACTGGATCAGCGTTCTCGTCGCGCCTCCTGTCAGTACCTGTTTTCGGGGAAGCCAATGGTCCAAAAATATTCCACATAGTTCATACACACACTAGGCTCCCAGAATAGGTTATATTACAACTAAAGGAATGTAGTTAACTGAAGTGCATCTCCTCACAGTTTCATTCAGTAGTACAACACAATTCACATTGCATTTTATCATGAGCACAGTGGGAAGTTATATCTGTGATGTTTAAATGATGTCTAAAACATGGGGATAAGAGGACATAAAGTCAATTTCGATGCATCTACAAGTTCAATGTTTTACACAATATTGTATCATATTTCATACGTTTGTGTTTTGTATGGGGAAAACATTGAGCCCACAAGTCCTTTGTGAGTTAGCTAGCCAACTTTAGCTAATGTAGCTAACTAGCCAACCAAGGTGCCTAACTAGCTAGCCCACCAGGCGACATTTAGTTAGCTAGCTAGTTAACATTAGCTCACTGTTCGTGTAGTCAGACTTTTCTAAGTGGTGACATGCTAGCTAATCAACTATCATTGCCATGGTGCCGGCCTAACGTTAGCTAGCAAATCTGACTGAACTAGCTGGCTAGCTCACTACATACTTGTCAATAAAAAGGTCACAACAGTCATTATGGTAGCCTATGCTGGTTTTCTTTTTACTTGTAAGGAAGGTAACGTAGGTTGTACACGTCACTACAGTTGGTGGGTATCTAGCACATTTTCATAAGCACCTAGCTAACCACAGATCTTTGACCTAACCAAAACAACTTGTGTTGTGGAAAATAACCACCATACTTTATTACAAATAAGGTCTTACAGAGTTTTTGTTGCACCAAGGAATGACTTTATTAAAGTTTCCAACAAAGCCGATACTCGTCTGCAGAGGAGCACCCCTTCTTAAGGTCTTTCTCCATCTTATATAGTCCTCTTCAGTTTACCCACTCTTTTATTGCTCCGCCCACTTCCTTTGTCCCTGAGGACGGCTGAACTATTACTCCAACCAATCACCCGCTCCCCTGTACCTCACCCCCTCAAGCTGTAATCAATCAAGAAGATACCAAGGAGACAAAGGTCTAGCCCAAACTCTATTCAACCCTGGTGCCACTCTCTTCACAATGTTTGAAGAGAGAGACAAAAGGCAGCCATGGATTTAAGTAAGAGCAAGCTGTCAAGGGGTGCTGAAGGTGGGTGTGGTGCATGAATCAAGCGCAGGACGCAGAAGCTCAGTCCAAAAGACTTTAGTGCAATAATCACGTAGAAAATAAGCGCAATAAGCCCGAAGGCGAAATAACGGCGCACACAGGCGTCAAACAAACGGCGCACTAACATGTGCGAAAACCCTCTCCAAAACACTTGAGGGAAGTACGTAGCTCCAACACGAAAACAGATGAGCAATCACACACAAAGACAAACCCAACCAACGAGAACTAAATAGGACACTAACGAGGACTAACAAGACACAGGTGTACAACATAAAGACAAAACCAAACGAACATGAAACATCGATCGGTGGCAGCTAGTACTCCGGGGACGACGACCGCCGAAGCCTGCCCGAACCAGGAGGAGGAGCAGCCTCGGCCGAAACCGTGACACAAGCACTTTGACCCTAGGGCAGTTTTCCTCTACTCCCCCACACACACAGTGAAATGCCCCAATAAAATTCCTTGCACAGTAACAAACAATTCTAACTCAATGTTCGTGATTAACCCAGTTCTATCTTCTAATTTATTAAAGAATATACATCACTTGTTAGCAGCTAGCAAACAGGGCTTACCTTGCGCCTCTCGATTACAGAGGTCAGAAAATGATAAAATGCAGGTGTGCTAATCGGAGTAGTGGTTACAATCCGGTATATAGCACATAACAATCCTGGCAGCTGGCTTCATATCAACGGAGATACCTAAGGTTAGCTGGTTCATTACCAATGCCAGAGGCCAATTCTAGTATTTAAAAAAATGCTAAGGTAACTAGCAAGGTAATTTGAAAAATGCTAAACAAGAATACACAATATCAAACTGAAAAGGCAAAGATATCTACGCTGAACATAAATATAAACGCAACAATTTCAAATATTTTACTAAGTTACAGTTCATAGAAGGAAATCAGTCAATTGAAATGAATAAATTAGGCCCTAATCTATGGATTTCACATGACTGGGCAGGGGCGTAGTCATGGGTGGGCTTGGGAGGGCATAGACCCACCCACTTGGGAGCCAAGCCCACCCACTGGGGAGCCAGGCCCAGCCAATCAGAATGAGTTTTTCCCCACAAAAGGGCTTTATTAAAGACATAAATACTCCACAGCCCACTCGGACGATCCCGCAGGTGAAGAAGCCAGATGTGGAGGTCCTGGGCTGACGTGGTTAAACACGTGGTCTGCGGTTGTGAAGCCGGTTGGACGTTGGAGGCGGCTTATGGTATTCTTATCACTTTTAAATGCTTCCTGAGCTTAGTTCAACTGTCGTACCCCTTCAGAACCCAATACAAGCTTGTTTTACTCCAATGTTTTTTTAAAAATTGCCTGCAGTTTGAACTGCAGAGTGGTACATAGACCATCTGCAAAGTCGAAGATTGACTCCACCAAGTTGGTGGTACGGAGGGCACTGTCTCAAACCACCTCCCTGATTGACAGAGAGAACACAATGTTAAAAGTGGAAAATGACATGGTACACTCCGGCCCACTCATTACACCGCAGCACAGGGCCAAGTCGCAGCACAGGGCCAAGTCGCAGCACAGGGCCAAGTCGCAGCACAGGGCCAAGTCACAGCACAGGGCCAAGCTCCAGCACAGAGCCAAGCTGCAGCACAGGGCCAAGTCGCAGCACAGGGCCAAGTCGCAGCACAGGGCCAAGGTCCAGCACAGGGCCAAGCTCCAGCACAGGGCCAAGCTGCAGCACAGGGCCAAGTCGCAGCACAGGGCCAAGTCGCAGCACAGGGCCAAGCCGCAGCACAGGGCCAAGCTCCAGCACAGGGCCAAGTCGCAGCACAGGGCCAAGCTGCAGCACAAGGCCAAGTCGCAGCACAGGGCCAAGTCGCAGCACAGGGCCAAGCCGCAGCACAGGGCCAAGCCGCAGCACAGGGCCAAGTCGCAGCACAGGGCCAAGTCGCAGCACAGGGCCAAGGTGCAACACAGGGCCATGTCGCAAAAGCCACTTTTCCCCTCCTCACATATTCACACTTGCACAGTGGAGAGGTCCTACCGTCATGGAACAATCTCTGCTCCTGTGGTTTTGGCTCCTGACACAATGTAGAGGTCCTACTCTTATGGAACAAGCTCTACTCCTGTGGTGCTGGCCAAACAGGGGGGGGGGGGCTTTCCTCAGTGTGTGGCTGGATCAGGGGGGCCTTTCCTCAGTGTGTGGATGGATCAGGGGGGCCTTTCCTCAGTGTGTGGTTAGTTCGGGGGGGGGCTTTCCTCAGTTGTGGTGCGAACGAGAGTCCCACTACTGCAACTGTCCCATGCCCAGCAACGTGAACGAACGCCGTTTGGTTTCCCCTAATTAGGACGGATATCACATTACGCCCCTTTATTTCTGTGGGAGGTTGTGTAAGTATGCTTCCCAAATGGAACCCTATTCCCCATGGAGCACTTCTTTTGACCAAAGTAGTGAATTACATAGGGAATAGGGTGCCATTTGGGACACTTTTAGCCAAGGGGAAACAGCCGGGGCGTTGGCGCTCAATGGTACTAAGGCATTATGTCACATCCTGGTCTGCGTCCCAAATGGCATCCTATTTCCTAAGTAGTGCGCTACTTTTGAGCAGGCCAATGTCAAAAGTAGTGCACTATAAAGGGAATAAGGTGCCCTTTGGGACGCAGCCCTGGTCTGGTAACCATTCAGCCTGTGTTATGGAGGTGTCTCACGTCATGTTTTTACACCCACCCAACCCCTTTTGTTCAGAGGTGTCATTCTGACACACGTCGTTGCTGATTAATGTGACAGGTTGCGTTACGACACAGTCTGTGCTTCCATTGAATGCTGATAATAAACAACCAGGTATAGCCAGCTTTACTTTACTTTATCCTCCATAAATGTATAAAAACAAAACAATGAAGAAATGTGAAAATGTCTAGATGTAGGTGTTTTTTACTGCAGTGACTATGGACACCATAAGATCAGCGTCTTGTAAATATGTCATGTTTTCTTCCAATGTGACGGCCCCTGATCACCCACAGATGCCCGGTCGCAACAACAGAACAAGCTGGATTCATTCCCAGTCGCAACAACAGAACAAGCTGGATTAATTCCCAGTCTCTACAACAGAACAAGCTGGATTCATTCCCAGTCGCAACAACAGAACAAGCTGGATTCATTCCCAGTCTCAACAACAGAACAAGCTGGATTCATTCCCAGTCTCAACAACAGAACAAGCTGGATTCATTCCTGGTCGCAACAACAGAACAAGCTGGATTCATTCCCGGTCTCAACAACAGAACAAGCTGGATTCATTCCTGGTCGCAACAACAGAACAAGCTGGATTCATTCCTGGTCTCAACAACAGAACAAGCTGGATTCATTCCCGGTCTCAACAACAGAACAAGCTGGATTCATTCCCGGTCTCAACAACAGAACAAGCTGGATTCATTCCCGGTCTCAACAACAGAACAAGCTGGATTCATTCCCAGTCTCAACAACAGAACAAGCTGGATTCATTCCCAGTCTCAACAGCAGAACAAGCTGGATTCATTCCCGGTCTCAACAACAGAACAAGCTGGATTCATTCCCGGTCTCAACAACAGAATAAGCTGGATTCATTCCCAGTCTCAACAGCAGAACAAGCTGGATTCATTCCCAGTCGCAACAACAGAACAAGCTGGATTCATTCCCAGTCTCTACAACAGAACAAGCTGGATTCATTCCCAGTCGCAACAACAGAACAAGCTGGATTCATTCCCAGTCTCAACAACAGAACAAGCTGGATTCATTCCCAGTCTCAACAACAGAACAAGCTGGATTCATTCCTGGTCGCAACAACAGAACAAGCTGGATTCATTCCCAGTCTCAACAACAGAACAAGCTGGATTCATTCCCAGTCTCAACAACAGAACAAGCTGGATTCATTCCCGGTCTCAACAACAGAACAAGCTGGATCCATTCCCGGTCTCAACAACAGAACAAGCTGGATTCATTCCCGGTCTCAACAACAGAACAAGCTGGATTTATTCTCTCATTTGATAATCTCTTCTTGACTTCTCACCTTACTCTGGGTTTACTGAACAGCCCCCACTGTCAACAGTAGACCATACACACGTGCTCTGTTTTCACTGTCAACAGTAGACCATACACACGTGCTCTGTTTTTTCACTGTCAACAGTAGACAATACACACATGCTCTGTTTTCACTGTCAACAGTAGACCATACACACGTGCTCTGTTTTCACTGTCAACAGTAGACCATACACACGTGCTCTGTTTTTACTGTCAACAGTAGACCATACACACATGCTCTGTTTTTACTGTCAACAGTAGACCATACACACATGCTCTGTTTTTTCTGTCAACAGTAGACCATACACACATGCTCTGTTTTCACTGTCAACAGTAGACCATACACACAAGCTCTGTTTTTACTGTCAACAGTAGACCATACACACATGCTCTGTTTTCACTGTCAACAGTAGACCATACACACAAGCTCTGTTTTTACTGTCAACAGTAGACCATACACACATGCTCTGTTTTTACTGTCAACAGTAGACCATACACACATGCTCTGTTTTCACTGTCAACAGTAGACCATACACACATGCTCTGTTTTCACTGTCAACAGTAGACCATACACACAAGCTCTGTTTTTACTGTCAACAGTAGACCATACACACATGCTCTGTTTTTCACTGTCAACAGTAGACCATACACACATGTGCTCTGTTTTCTTGCAAGCTCACCACCAGTTACATAAGAGCTGAGCTACCAATGGATTTATCTGATGTTTGATTTCTTCAAGTCTGACTTCCCTCTTCCCTGCTCCTTGGCTAACTCACAGGACAGCTAATGGCAGCCTCTTATTGCTGCCAGCTTTAATCATCCATTTTTCTTTCTGCATCAACGGGATTCATGAGAAGGAAGATAAAAGAGGCAGAGTGGGAAAAAAGAAACAAACCTCCAGTCCTTCATTACTTGGTGGAGCTCACATGTCTTGGCTGTGACTCGCACACGTTTTCAGTGTCCTGCATATGCTGTATTTCAGTGTCCTGCATACGCTGTATTTCAGTGTCCTGTATATGCTGTATTTCAGTGTCCTGCATAATGCTGTATTTCAGTGTCCTGTATATGCTGTATTTCAGTGTCCTGTATATGCTGTATTTCAGTGTCCTGTATATGCTGTATTTCAGTGTCCTGCATATGCTGTATTTCAGTGTCCTGTATATGCTGTATTTCAGTGTCCTGCATATGCTGTATTTCAGTGTCCTGCATATGCTGTATTTCAGTGTCCTGCATAATGCTGTGTTTCAGTGTCCTGCATATGCTGTATTTCAGTGTCCTGCATATGCTGTATTTCAGTGTCCTGCATAATGCTGTATTTCAGGGTCCTGCATATGCTGTATTTCAGTGTCCTGCATATGCTGTGTTTCAGTGTCCTACATATGCTGTATTTCGGTGCCTGCATTGTCAGTAGACGTCTTGTTACTTTACCAGGCTAGCTAGAGGATTCAGAACAGAGTGGAAACTGGCTAAAGACAACTACGACCAGGCAGGTTTCCCCCAATATGGAGGAACACAATAGGTAATGTCCCAATTGGCACCCTATGGGCCCTGGTTTAAAGTAGTGCAGTAAACAGGGAATTATGGTGCCATTTGGGATGCAGACTAAAGCTCCCCCCTCCTCCTCTCTCTCTCTCTCTCTCTCTCTCTCACTCTCTTCAAACGTCCAGGCTTGAATTTGATCCAGCTGCAGCCCCACTCCCTCCTCACCCGTTAAAAATCTGGAACTAAAAGATTACAAACACAGAAATATAAAACATAAGGCACAAGCTGTCATTCCTGCTGTCAGGAACCAGGGGTTCTTTCTGCGTTTTCATTTTGCCTTGCTGCACATTAAGTAATTCAAATAAAACACTATTACGAATAAGGGACCGTATGATCATCATTTAACATCCATGGTTTTGATTTAAGCATACTTATTTGATCTACTCTCATTTTTCAGCGTTACATTAACTTAGTTTGAGTAATTAAAACTGGTCCAATATGGTAATGTAAATGATCCTTATTCAGTTGAATGCAAACCAAGATAAGTGGAGACCCAGGCCTCAATTCAATTAAAACCAGTTCTCAGAAGATTGCATCATGACAAAGTAACATTTGTCTTGCGCTACTAAGCAAGCTTTTCTTGGGCTTCCGCTCTAACCCAGACCCCTACCTGGTTGGGCTTCTGCTCTAACCCAGACCCCTACCTGGTTGGGCTTCTGCTCTAACCCAGACCCCTACGTGGTTGGGCTTCTGCTCTAACCCAGACCCCTACCTGGTTGGGCTTCTGCTCTAACCCAGACCCCTTCGTGGTTGGACTTCCGCTCTAACCCAGACCCCTACGTGGTTGGGCTTCTGCTCTAACCCAGACCCTTACGTGGTTGGGCTTCTGCTCTCACCCAGACCCCTTTCTGGTTGGGCTTCTGCTCTAACCCAGACCCCTACGTGGTTGGGCTTCCGCTCTAACCCAGACCCCTACCTGGTTGGGCTTCCGCTCTAACCCAGACCCCTACCTGGTTGGGCTTCCGCTCTAACCCAGACCCCTACCTGGTTGGGCTTCTGCTCTCACCCAGACCCCTACCTGGTTGGGCTTCTGCTCTAACCCAGACCCCTACGTGGTTGGGCTTCCGCTCTAACCCTGACCCCTACGTGGTTGGGCTGAAGTCCTTACTAGGACTTGTTCACCCCCTGTACTCCAGTCTTTAACCAGTCTCTGTTGTCACATGTTGTGGTTGGTGTAGCAGAGCTCCACCACCATACTATACACTCTCCTCCCTGTCTGTCTGAATGCCTGAGCAGGTTTTATCACTGGCCTGGGTATACAGGCAGGCTCTGATGACGGCTTCAACATCCCTGTTGACTCACCATAATTGCTTCAGCATTTGGAATAGTTGTGCCGTGCACATTCCTCTAGAATTGCTTGTTTTGGATTCTGGGAAGATTCTGGCAGTGGTTTGGAAATCAGTAGCTTTTTTGTGATGAGAAGGCACGTTGCCAACATAACCGGGTATGCTTCCAAATGGCACCCTTTAATAGCACACTACTTCTGACAAGGGGATAGGGAATAGGGTGCCATTTGGGACACAAACCAGTACAGCTGTACTGCAGCCTTGGTCGAATGTTCTATTGTGCCCACGTGTTGTGTTTGCTGTTGTGGTCGCCTTAGTATTTTGTAGTCAGTGTACCATGAACAATCAGGCCACAAAATCAGAGTGGACTATGCTTCTTATGTGTCTTTTGCATGACAAGCCAGTGCCAGCCAGTGCAAGCATCACGAGGGGAACCACACACACACACACACCAAAACGTGACGCTTGTAAAATCACGTTGCCAAAAAAAAACATGTTCAATAACAAAGAGAAATGCAAACTGAAAAGAGGTTCAGGTAACTGCCAAAATAAAGGAAACACCAACATGAAGTGCCTTATTAGGGCGTTGGGCCACCACGAGCCAGACTAGCTTCAATGCACCTTGGCATAGATTCATTCTACACAGTGGTGGAAAAAGATTGAAGTGCCTTTGAACGGGGTATGGTAGTAGGCAGTGGTGGAGAAAGTACCCAGTAGTCATACTTGAGTAAAAGTAAAGATACTTTAACGAAAAATGACTCAAGTAAAAGTGAAAGTCACCCAGTAAAATACTACTAAAAGTCTAAAAGTATTTGGTTTTAAATATAAAACAAAAGAGAACATCAATGGGAGTTCTCAATGGGTTGAGTTTACATTCCAATGGCTTGTGTCGCATTTTCCATGAGGTTCACCCGAGGATAATTAGGGGGTGCAATGGTTTGCAGATGTCAGTCACGGTGGGTGATGGTGGAGCGGAGAAGGGCAATGGCCCATACAGACCGGCTATGGCCTCTGAGTGCCCCATGTCAGGGCTAAGAGCCTGGCTCAGTCTCTGAGTGCCCCATGTCAGGGCTAAGAGCCTGGCTCAGTCTCTGAGTGCCCCATGTCAGGGCTAAGAGCCTGGCTCAGTCTCTGAGTGCCCCATGTCAGGGCTAAGAGCCTGGCTCAGTCTCTGAGTGCCCCATGTCAGGGCTAAGAGCCTGGCTCAGTCTCTGAGTGCCCCATATTTATCTGTAACTTTCTCACTCATCATTATTCACAATTCATTCAGCACTATCCATAATCATCCACATTAATGTAGAAATGTTTAGAAACATATTATATTCTTATTTACAATAAAAGTGACTCCTAAATTACACAATACATTTTTTACCATTCATTTCTATTGGGGGCACAAAATAATCTGAAACCCCCCCCCGGTTCACCCGATATGGATGAAAATACCCTCAAATTAAAGCTGTCAGTCTGCACTTTAACCTCGTATTCATTGTATCATTTGAAATCCAAAGTGCTGGAGTACAGCGCCAAAACAACAACAACAACAACAACAACAACAAAATGTCACTGTCCCAATACTTTTGGAGCTCACTGTAGCCTGAGTGACTAGGACAACGCCAGTTAACTGTGATCTGGCTCTGCACTCTCTCGGTCACGCCATGCCTGGAACCTACCTCAGATCAAGGCTTGAGTTCCAAATGGATCCCTATGCACTACACAGGGAATACGGTTCCATTTGGAACTCAAGCCTTGTGGAAGAAGAAAACCACCTCAACTCAACATCCCCCCCTAAGCCTGAACTGGACGCCCTTTACTTCATTGCTTACATATACACTCAAGACCATCCCTAGGGAGGGCTTTACAGGTCTCCAGTCTCTCTGGCTACTTTCTAGATGACAGTAAGTATGAAGTTCTTTTCCGTCATGGGGGAATAAGGGAAAAATGTTTGAATTAAGTTCTGTCATCAGCTCCACCCAGGGCCTCGAGCAATTTAACAGAGCTGGATGAATATCAACCTCTCTTGTGCGTCCCAAATGGCACCCTATTCCCTATTTAGTGCGCTACTTTTGACGAGGGCCCATAGGGCTATAGTGTGCCATTGGGGACGCACCCAGAGAGGTTGATATGAATCCAGGTCGGTGAGATTCGTCCTTTGTTTCCCTCAAGTCCCTTACTGTTGTAATAGTTAACGCTTTATCACGCTCAATGCAGCTTTTTGCCATTCTCCATTTGTTGGAACATAAATTATCATTGCATCTTTCAGCGGAGATATGAGCAAATCCATAAATCTTATACAATACACGGTCACCCCCCCCTAGCCCCTAACCCCCTTGGCGTCCCAACCTGGACCCTGGTCCATCAGCACCAGCTTGCATTGCGGTCAGGCAGTTGGCCTGTTTGTCAGCCTCGTTCTCCACGCCGGGGCAACACAGATTCCCTCTAACGTGATCCAGATGCCAGGATTCCCACTTGAGGAAGCAGATCTTTTAGTTGCCGTGGAATGTTTTCCATCTCTCTCTCTCTGACCCCTCTATGGAAAGAGATTTGCTCTACGACCCCCACAAGCGTCTTGGGACATGTCTGAAGTCGGTACAGCCGATCTGCCAGCGTCTGTCTGAAGTGTCTGAACAGTTTGGTCTACACACTACAATATGACCCCCCTGTGGAAAGGTGGGACTCTCACGAACACGTACATGTCGGTTATTTTTCTCTAGGACGCCCACAGGCCTCACAAGACTTGTCTGAAGGTCCCCCGGTACCAGTTGAAAAAATGAATGGAAGTACAGTGCATTCTGAAAGTATTCAGACCCCTTGACTTTTTCCACATTTTGTTACGTTACAGCCTTATTCTAAAATGGATGAAATTGTTTTTTCCCCCTCATCAAGCTACACAATACTGACTCTTCCAACTATGAAGAATGAAGTTCTAATCGTAAACATTGTGTAATAACTTATCTCAAGATGCTATTTTGGGCAGTGGGGACTTCTTCTTTTTATGAACTTCAATGAACTTATTAACTTCATTTACATATTTATGAACATAAACAATGGAAACACTATTGACAAAGCTTTTGTTGTTGGCTAAAACCTATGAAATACAGTGGCTTGCGAAAGTATTCACCCCCCTTGGTATTTTTCCTATTTTGTTGCCTTACAACCTGGAATTAAAATAGATTTTTTGAGGCGTTTGTTTCATTTGATTTACACAACATGCCTACCACTTTGAAGATGCAAAATATTTTCTCTTGTGAAACAAACAAGAAATAAGACAAAAAAAAAACAGAAAACTTGAGCGTGCATAACTATTCAAGGCAAAACTGCTCCAGCTCCTTCAAGTTGGATGGGTTCCGCTGGTGTACAGCAATCTTTAAGTCATACCACAGATTCTCAGTTGGATTGAGGTCTGGGCTTTGACTAGGCCATTCCAAGACATTTAAATGTTTCCCCTTAAACCACTAGAGTGTTGCTTTAGCAGTATGCTTAGGGTCATTGTCCTGCTGGAAGGTGAACCTCCGTCCCAGTCTCAAATCTCTGGAAGACTGAAACAGGTTTCCCTCAAGGATTTCCCTGTATTTAGCGCCATCCATCATTCCTTCAATTCTGACGGCAGTCCCTGCCGATGAAAAACATCCCCACAGCATGATGCTGCCACCACCATGCTTCACTGTGGGGATGGTGTTCTCCGGGTGATGAGAGGTGTTGGGTTTGCGCCAGACATAGCATTTTCCTTGATGGCCAAAAAGCTCAATTTTAGTCTCATCTGACCAGAGTACCTTCTTCCATATGTTTGGGGAGTCTCCCACATGTCTTTTGGCAAACACCAAACATGTTTGCTTATTTTTTTCTTTAAGCAATGGTTTTTTTCTGGCCACTCTTCCGTAAAGCCCAGCTCTGTGGAGTGTACGGCTTAAAGTGGTCCTATGGACAGATACTCCAATCTCCGCTGTGAAGCTTTGCAGCTCCTTCAGGGTTATCGTTGGTCTCTTTGTTGCCTCTCTGATTAATGCCCTCCTTGCCTGGTCCGTGAGTTTTGGTGGGCGGCCCTCTCTTGGCAGGTTTGTTGTGGTGCCTTATTCTTTCCATTTTTGAATAATGGATTTAATGTTCAAAGTTTCAGATATTTTTTTATAACCCAATCCTGATCAGTACTTCTCCACAACTTTTTCCCTGACCTGTTTGGAGAGCTCCTTGGTCTTCATGGTGCCGCTTGCTTGGTGGTGGTGCAGACTCTGGGGCCTTTCAGAACAGGTGTAGATATACTGAGATCATGTGACAGATCATGTGACACTTAGATTTCACACAGGTGGACTTTATTTAACTAGTTATGTGACTTCTGAGGGTAATTGGATGCACCAGATCTTATTTAGGGGCTTCATAGCAAAGGGGGTGAATACATATGCACACACCACTTCTCCGTTATTAATTTTTTTGAAATCTTTGAAACAAGTAATTTTTTTTATTTCACTTCACCAATTTGGACTATTTTGTGTATGTCCATGACATGAAGTCCAAATAAAAATCAAGTTTTTATGAACTTCAATGAACTTATTAACTTTAATTTATGTATTTATGAACATAAACAATGGAAACACTATTGACAAAGCTTTTGTTGTTGGCTAACCCTATGAAATTGGTTACTAAAATATAAATGTTGCAGACTGTCATCATTTCCACTATCAGGCGCTCTTGTGTCCCTGGGAGTGAGGCGGCGGCAGTGCCAACATCGTCAGTGTTTCCAGTGACACCGGGGAGAGATCAACTGTACCCGGATTAGGCCCAATCCTCCCCAGCTCCCCCCGCACCGGTTGGTGGTGCCGCTTGTGCAGTTGTTTTGACCACCGGCAAGCCCTGCCTGACCCCGTTCCTCTGGGCTCCGCTCCATCGTCTCACCCCCTCTCGCTCCTGCGCTTTCTCACACCAGCCTGGAAACAATGTCCAGCTTTTTATGAACACTTGGCAGAAGAGACGGAGAAGAGACGGATTCCCCCGACACGGTCACCCCCCCTAACCCTTCACCCCCTTGGCGTCCCAACCTGGACCCTGGTCCATCTGCGCCAGCTTGCCTTGCGGTCAGGCAGTTGGCCTGTTTTTCAGCCTCGTTCTCCACGTCGGATCCACACAGAGTCCCTCTAACGTGATCCAGATGCCAGGATTCCCCCTTGACGAAGGAGATCTTTGAGTCGCTGTGGAATGTTCATCTCTCACTCACTCTCTCTTTCTCTCTCTCCTCATCCTCTCCACCTCCCCCGTCCTCCTGCTCCTCCTCTCCTCCTCCTCTCTAGCCTATATGAATGGTGCCCGGCTGCATTATGCAATCTCTTACAACATCTCTGTGTGACCTCTGACCCTACGTGTCTTTACATTTACATTTTAGTCATTTAGCAGACGCTCTTATCCAGAGCAACTTACAGTTAGTGAATAAATTTTATTTATTTTTTTATACTGGCCCCCCGTGGGAATCGAACCCACAACCCTGGCGTTGCAAACGCCATGCTCTATCAACTGAGCTACATCCCTGCCGGCCATTCCCTCCCCTACCCTGGACAATGCTGGGCCAATTCTTCGCCGCACATGAGTCTCCCGGTCGCGGCCGGCTGCGACAGAGCCTGGAATCGAACCAGGATCTCTAGTGGCACAGTTAGCACTAGCGATGCAGTGCCTTAGACCACTGCGCCACTCAGGAGACATTAACTGTCCCTCAGCCCCCTTCTGTTGTTATACTGTACTGGTTTGCTGTGAAAACACACACATGAGGGCTTTGGGATCCCTTGACAACCAGAGTGTTTTCTCAACATGCTAAATCATTTGTGTCACCCAAGCCGAACGAGACAGCAGGAGGGGTTTTGTTTTTTCCTGCGGCCGGCTGGTACGTACATAATAATGGTTTCTCTGTGGTTCTTTGTGGTCCCAGCACGTGGCCGGGTCCCCTCGATGAGTCTATATCATCCACACTATTGATGATGGAAAAGCTTTTCTTAAAGGCCCAATGCAGCCATTTTGATCTCAATATCAAGTCATTTCTAGGTAACTATTAAGTACCTTACCGTGGTTGTTTTCTAATAAAATTGTCAACGAGAAACAGAAATAGCGTCTTAGCAAAGAGCAATTTCTCAAGCAAGAATTTTGCCAGGACTGTCTGGGAGTGGTCTGAGTGGGGAGGGGAAAACGGAAAACTAGCTGTTATTGGCAGAGAGGTTTGGAACGGTCCTTCTTATTGGTCTATTAACTAATTAACTGCCTGTTGATGACTACGTCCCACCAAAACAGTGGCAGTCTTTTCAAACAGCTCTTGCACTAAACGAGCGTCATCATAATTTTCACAATTTCACAGTGTGGATATACACTGAGTGTACAAAACATTAAGAATACCTGCTCTTTCCAGCAAAAGGGGTGGGTGCGACTCAATATTAGGAAGGTGTTCCTAATGTTTTGTACACTCAGTGTGTATATATATATAAAAGACAGGACAATTACGTTTATGACTGCAATGGGCCTTTGAGGCATCCACATACATAGGTTCAGTTTACTCCTAGCAGAACTCGGCTAGGCGAAGTGACCGTCTGTGCTCCCTGAAGACCTTCGCTTAAAAAAAAAAAAAAAAAAAGGCAATGTTACTGTTGGTCCCTCTTGAGCAACTTGTATCAACTTCCTCAAAATAGTCAGAATTAATCAAAGATAAATTAAGAAATGTGTAAATAATTTTGACGTTTTTGCCGAGGTCTTAGTCGCGCAATTTTACATCTAACTAAGATGTTTGGTCGTATCTCGTTGAATGACAACACATTGAAGAATCCTTACTGTTGACAAATCACGACGAAGGGCCGTAGACTTTGGCAACTGAACTTCGTCTTGCCTCAAGAAAAATGTTTGTGTGCACGAACAGCTGAAAAAACCACCAAAACTAACCAAAATTTCACAAAATGTCATCATAATATATGCACAAACTCTTTAGAATGGGAAGCAACAGGCTTTAGGCAGTCAGAGTTGAGGTGAACCCACGCTTTAGTCCAAGCTTTGAGAGTCACACTGTCACTTCTCTCTGCAGTATTGGGCCCTTCATAGGAATCCCTCTAGAAGTCTGTCATTCACTTTCGATGTTGGAAAGCCTTTTTCTGCGTCTGAAATGGCACCCTATTCCGTATATATAGTAAACGACTTTTGACCAGGACCCATTTCAGATGCAGCCTTTTCTTAGAATCTTTCTTAGCCAGAGTTAAGATGAACCCAGGCTTTAGTCCAAACTTTCTGAATCTCGTCAGTGATGGACAAGGTGAGACACTATTCTTCCCAAAACCACCTAAGGTTGATGTCCACCCCCCGAACCCCCCCCCCCCCCCCCCCCCGTGGAAATCCACTTAGCATAATAGAACAATCAGTCAGTTTAAGTTAGAGATATCTGTTTTTTTTTTGCATTGGATGCGTCTCAATCCACCGCATCGCATCCTCCTATGTAACACTTCCACATCTGCAGTGAAAGGTGACCCGAGCTAGAGCAGTGTTTGTCAGACCATGAGACATCCCAAAAATCGGTCTTCTCACAAAATCGTCTGTAGTGTCTGAACAGTTTGGCCTAAAAAATTATTATGACCCCTCTATGGAAAACGTTTTGCTCTACGACCCCCACAAGCGTCTTGGGACTAGTCTGAAGTCGGTACAGCCGATCTGCCAACTTCTGTCTGTAGCGTCAGAATGGTTTGGGGCGACACACTAATATGACCCCTCTGTGGAAAAGTATGAAAAGTATGAAAAAAAAGAAGGTATGCACTCACTAACTGTAAGTCGATCTGGATAAGAGCGTCTGCTAAATGACTAAAATGTAAAATGAAACAAGTAGGTTGTTTTTCTCTAGGACGCCCACAGGCCTCACAAGACTCGTCTGAAGGTCCCCCAGTACCAGTTACATTTTTTTATGGAAGTACAGTGGGGAGAACAAGAATTTGATACACTGCCGATTTGCAGGTTTTCCTACTTACAAAGCATGTAGAGGTCTGTAATTTTTATCATAGGTACACTTCAACTGTGAGAGACGGAATCTAAAACAAAAATCCAGAAAATCACATTGTATGATTTTTAAGTAATTAATTTGCATTTTATTGCATGACATAAGTATTTGATACATCAGAAAAGCAGAACTTAATATTTGGTACAGAAACCTTTGTTTGCAATTACAGAGATCATACGTTTCCTGTAGGTCTTGACCAGGTTTGCACACACTGCAGCAGGGATTTTGGCCCACTCCTCCATACAGACCTTCTCCAGATCCTACAGGTTTCGGGGCTGTCGCTGGGCAATACGGACTTTCAGCTCCCTCCAAAGATTTTCCATTGGGTTCAGGTCTGGAGACTGGCTAGGCCACTCCAGGACCTTGAGATGCTTCTTATGGAGCCACTCCTTAGTTGCCCTGGCTGTGTGTTTCGGGTCGTTGTCATGCTGGAAGACCCAGCCACGACCCATCTTCAATGCTCTTACTGAGGGAAGGAGGTTGTTGGCCAAGATCTCACGATACATGGCCCCATCCATCCTCCCCTCAATACGGTGCAGTCGTCCTGTCCCCTTTGCAGAAAAGCATCCCCAAAGAATGATGTTTCCACCTCCATGCTTCACGGTTGGGATGGTGTTCTTGGGGTTGTACTCATCCTTCTTCTTCCTCCAAACACGGCGAGTGGAGTTTAGACCAAAAAGCTCTATTTTTGTCTCATCAGACCACATGACCTTCTCCCATTCCTCCTCTGGATCATCCAGATGGTCATTGGCAAACTTCAGACGGGCCTGGACATGCGCTGACTTGAGCAGGGGGACCTAGCGTGCGCTGCAGGATTTTAATCCATGATGGCATAGTGTGTTACTAATGGTTTTCTTTGAGACTGTAGTCCCAGCTCTCTTCAGGTCATTGACCAGGTCCTGCCGTGTAGTTCTGGGCTGATCCCTCACCTTCCTCATGATCATTGATGCCCCACGAGGTGAGATCTTGCATGGAGCCCCAGACTGAGGGTGATTGACCGTCATCTTGAACTTCTTCAATTTTCTAATAATTGCGCCAACAGTTGTTACCTTCTCACCAAGCTGCTTGCCTATTGTCCTGTAGCCCATCCCAGCCTTGTGCAGATCTATAATTTTATCCCTGATGTCCTTACACAGCTCTCTGGTCTTGGCCATTGTGGAGAGGTTGGAGTCTGTTTGATTGAGTGTGTGGACAGGTGTCTTTTATACAGGTAACGAGTTCAAACAGGTGTAGTTAATACAGATAATGAGTGGAGAACAGGAGGGCTTCTTAAAGAAAAACTAACAGGTCTGTGAGAGCCGGAATTCTTACTGGTTGGTAGGTGATCAAATACTTATGTCATGCAATAAAATGCAAATTAATTACTTAAAAATCATACAATGTGTTTTTCTGGATTTTTGTTTTAGATTCTGTCTCTCACAGTTGAAGTGTACCTATGACAAAAATTACAGACCTCTACATGCTTTGTAAGTAGGAAAACCTGCAAAATCGGCAGTGTATCAAATACTTGTTCACCCCACTGTATATATGGAGACTGTTTAGTGCCAAAGATAAGGGGTTAAATACATGTCTCCATCTGATCTCCCTCCCCTCTGGTCTCC
>NC_139994.1:3560282-3562782 GCF_964263955.1 Coregonus lavaretus
CTGGTCTCCCTCCCCTCTGGTCTCCCTCTCCTCTGGTCTCCAAGCGTCACGTCTGGAGGAAACCTGGCACCATCCCTATGGTGAAGCATGGTGGTGGCAGCTCATGCTGTGGGGATGTTTTTCAGCGGCAGGGACTGGGAGACGAGTCAGGATCAAGGGAAAGATGAACGGAGCAAAGCAAAGTACAGAGAGCTCCTTGATGAAAACCTGCTCCAGAGAGCTCAGGACCTCAGACTGGGGCGAAGGTTCACCTTCCAACAGGACAACGACCCTAAACACACAGCTAAGACAACACAGGGGTGGCTTTGGGACAAGTCTCTGAATGTCCTTGAGTGGCCCAGCCAGAGCCCGGACTTGAACCCGATCGAACATCTCTGGAGAGACCTGAAAATAGCTGTGCGGCGACGCTGCCCATCCAACCTGACAGAGCTTGAGAGGATCTGCAGAGAAGAATGGGAGAAACTCCCCAAATACAGGTGTGCCAAGCTTGTAGCGTCATACCCAAGAAGACTCAAGTTTGTAATCGCTGCCAAAGGTGCTTCAACAAAGTACTGAGTAAAGGGTCTGAATACTTATGTAAATGTAATATTTCCTTTTTTTTTTTTTTTTTTCTAAATTAGCAAACATTTCTAAAAAACAGTTTTTGCTTTGTCATGATGGGGTATTGTGTGTAGATTGATGAGGGGATCAATTTAGAATTTTAGAATAAGGCTGTAACGTAACAAAATGTGGAAAAGGTCAAGGGGTCTGAATACTTTCCGAAGGCACTCTATCTTTACTTTTACTCAAGGTATGACAGTTGGGGTTTTCCACCACCACTGATATATAATAGTATCTCCAGCAGTACTTAAAGGGATATACTGTACACACATACTATGGTAGTGACATTAATACCCTGTAATACTGAGATGTTAGGCTGACGAGAAGGACTGTGTCCCAAATAGCACCCTATTCCCTATACAGTCAAGTGCACTACTTTTCCCAAAGGCCCCTATGAATAGGGTGCTTTTTTGGGACGCGACCATTGGCAGAGTATTAAACTACAGTCATTCTCCTCTGTATCTCTCCCTGAGTGTGCTCTTCATCTAGAATGCAACAGTATGCTGTTGTCAGCAGTAACATTCATCCTCTCTGTCTCTGACTGCGTCCCAAATGGCACCCTAGTCCATATAGGGCACATAGAGAATAGGGTGCCATTTGGGACGCAATCTCTGTGTAAATATTGCAGCTCAGTCCTCCGCTCTGTGGATTCTAAGGCCTTGTCACAGGTTTCCTTATTTCCCCTCAGCCATGTGCGTCCTCAGGCCCTTACCTTGTATCAGACTATGGGACTTTATGTGGGCCCGCTGGGCCTTTGGCTCCACAGGGCTGATAAAGTATTGCGCTTGCTCTTTTTCAAACAACAGTATTGTTCACCCATCATACGTACGGTAATGCGGCTCATGTCAGTAAGCAGTCATCGTTACTCAAACTCCACCCCAGACCCTCTCCAGCTCACCTCACAGCTGGTGTCAACTATTGTGGTGGCCTGCCACAGGATGACAGGGCAGTCCTTCTCAAAGCCTCCAGTTCTCCTGCTCCCTGCCAAGAAGTACAAATAAAAAGAGATGATTTATGGTGGAGGAAAAAGAGAAGGAGAGAGAGTGAGAGAAAGAGAGAGAGGAGGCTGGGTGGGGGGGCAGAGAGAGGGGGGTCAGGAGAGAAAGAGCTGGAGAGAGAGAGAGAGAGAGAGAGAAGAGAGAGAGAGAGAGAGAGAGAGAGAGAGAGAGAGAGAGAGAGAGAGAGAGAGAGAGAGAGAGAGAGAGAGAGAGAGAGAGAGAGAGAGAGGAGAGGAGGCTGGGGGGGACAGAGAGAGAGGGGGCAGGAGAGAAAGAGCTAGAGAGGGAGAGAGAGAGAGAGAGAGAGAGAGAGAGAGAGAGAGAGAGAGAGAGAGAGAGAGAGAGAGAGAGAGAGAGAGAGAGAGAGAGAGAGAGAGAAGAGGAGAGAGAGAGAGAGAGAGGAGAGAGAGAGAGAGAGAGAGAGAGAGAGAGAGAGAGAGAGAGAGAGAGAGAGAGAGAGAGAGAGAGAGAGAGAAAAGAAAAGAAAAGACGTTGCTTGAAGGCATACATAAAAATGTTGTTGATCCTATCTGGCAGTGTGTCTGATTGATCCTGTTCCAGCTGGCATCTCTGTGTGATATTCTTACTCTACCAGCCCTAGAGACTGAGCAAGACTTACCGTAATGGAGAGGCAGCCACAGCCACTGGTTCTCAGGGCTCTGTCCCAAATGGCACCCTATTCCCTACGTAGTGCACTACTTTTGACCAGGGCCCCATAGGGAACAGGGTGCCATTTGCGACGCAGCCTCTGAGTCTGACCAAGCAACAGACCCATTGCAGTCTGAATTAGCTCCTGAGTGGCGCAGTGGTCTAAGGCACTGCATCGCAGTGCAAAACTGTGCCACTAGATCCTGGTTCGAATCCAGGCTCTGTCGCAGCCGGCCGCGACCGGAGACTCATGG